>NW_027459476.1:1225000-1512983 GCF_050624435.1 Tenrec ecaudatus
TGGCTCTCGTAGAGAAACAGGGGCACAGAAACTCATGTCTAAGTGAGACTCATATATAACGGTTAAGTGTTCATTAAGCAGACATCCGAAAGCAGTGTGGCCCAAACCCACAAGTCCGACATTAACGCATTAACCCACATGTCTAACACCAATTGCAATGTCCTCCTCCATCTTTCAAATCAGACGACATGTTGCCGGCTGAAGGAGGAGAGCCGAGGCAGTGAATGTGTAAGCAGAGCATCGTGGGCAGTGAATATGTCAGTATATCTCTGCACGGCTACTCCAACAGCCCGGGCTTTCTCTGGGTAGGTCCATGTGTCTTCGGCTTAGGGATGTATTGCAGGAAAGAGCCTTGACAGCTAACGCAGGGAACAAGGTAAGGCAGCTGCACCCTGCTCCCACGTTCAGAAATGAAGAGACCCAACTAGAATGGCAATGCTCAAGAAGCCATTGATCCCTCCGCCCTTCATTTAACCGCACGTGTGTATTGCCCAGGTTCGCACAATCTACGAACTAAATCCACATTTGCGAACCTGGCACCCGTTCAAAATTCTCTAACCCCAACATGGAATTAAGTAACATCAGGACCTTAATTCTAAAACTTATGGAATGTTCCCCCACTCAGAAAGTTTGTAAGCCAACTACTCTGGGCCATTATACGCCAAAATTTAGCTATTCACTTTATCTATGGCCCAAAATATAAAACAAGTGCTCAGAGGAAACAATTATTGCTCGCTATGAAGAAATCTTCATTCCAATAGGAACCATTCAAATTCTGTCTCCATCGGCAAAATCAAAGCCTGACAGGCCGTGCATAAACTCAGCACTCTTAGGCACCAGTTCACAGTCTCCAATATCGTCCCCTGGTGGGCTTCTGGTCGACCCGTGCCAGCTACCACGCTCAGCCTTCACGGGGTATCCACTGGTCACCTTGCTTGTAGACCATGGGCTCTCGCCACTATTCAACAAGTTGGGCTCCTGATGCGACCTGGTGAACTTTACTCGAGTCACCCTCGTGTTCTCGTTTTCAGGTAAACCAAATCCACAGGTATCCATGCCCACACACAAGCAGTCCTTTTATTGCTGCATTTCTCCGAACTCCACACCACATGTAGATCCACGTGGACACCCAGGAATCAATTCAGCCTGCTCACAGGCTCTCTTTAACACACAGTCCCAGGGAGATGTTTTCTCCCTACTCCCAGATATTTTTAACTTCTGCCAAAGACATATGGTTCCAAGTACAGGAACTCACTGGTGGGCATCAATTTCACTGCATAGCTGTCTTCCCAGAGGTGGTCTAAAGCCAGCTAAAGATCACCCCATTTTGGTGGCTCAAAGAAAGTGGGCTTACAAACTTTCATTATTCCCACTTCCCATAGTTTCCCCCGAAAACAACCGAGTAAAGGGTGGCTTGGTCTGACCTCTGGATATACAAGAAAGAAGAATTACCATGAGGGCAAGGTCTAACAAACAGCTACTCTCCATCTTAAGATGAGTTTTTCCATTGCCCCACTGCTAGGTATCCTATTTGTGACTCTGGCTCTCGTAGAGAAACAGGGGCACAGAAACTCATGTCTAAGTGAGACTCATATATAAAGGTTAAGTGTTCATCAAGCAGACATCTGAAAGCAGTGTGGTCCAAACCCACAAGTCCGACATTAACCCATTAACCCGCATGTCTAACAGCAATTAAATGTCCTCTTCCATCTTTCAAAACAGATGACATGTTGCCAGCTGAAGGAGGAGAGCCGAGGCATTGAATGTGTAAGCAGAGCAGCGTGGGCAGTGAATATGTCAGCATATCTCTGCACGGCTACTCCAACAGCCCGGGCTTTCTCTGGGTAGGTCCACGTGTCTTCGGCTTAGGGACGTATTGCAGGAAAGAGCCTTGACAGCTAACGCAGGGAACAAGCTGAGGCTTCTGGACCCTGCTCCCAAGTTCAGAAATGAAGAGACCCAACTAGAATGGCAATGCTCAAGAAGCCATTGATCCCTCAGCCCTTCATTTTACCGCACGTGTGTATCACCCAGGTTGGCACAATCCACGAACTAAATCCACATTTGCGAACGGGGCACCCGTTTAGAATTCTTTGATCACAACATGGGATTAAGTTACATCAGACCTTAATTCTAAAACTTATGGAATGTTCCCCCACTCGGAAAGTTTGTAAGCCAACTGCTCTGTGTCTTTATACGCCAAATTTAAGCTATTCACTTTATCTATGGCCCAAAATATAAAACAAGTGCTCAGAGGAAATATCATTGCTCGCCATGAAGAAATCTTCATTCTAATAGGAACTTTTCAAAGTCTGTGTCCATAGGCAAAATCAAAGCCGGACAGGCCCTGTATAAAGTCAGCACTCTTAGGCACCAGTTCACAGTCTCCAATATCGCCCTCTGGTGGGCTTCTGGTCGACCCATGCCAGCTACCCCGCTCAGCCTTCACGGGGTGTCCACCGGTCGCCTTGCTTGTAGACCATGGGCTCTCGCCACTATTCAACAAGATGGGCTCCTGATGCGACGTGGTGAACGTTACTCGAGTCACTCTCGTGTTCCTTTTCACGTAAACCAAATCCACAGGTATCCGTGCCCATATGCAAGCAGTCCTTTTATTGCTGCATTCTCCGACCTCCACACCATATGTAGATCCACGTGGACACCCAGCAAGCAATTCAGCCTGCTCACAGGCTCTCTTTAACACACAGTCCCAGGGAAATGTTTTCTCTCCACTCCGATTTTTTTTTTTAACTTCTGTCAAAGGCTTATGGTTCCTGAGTACACGAAAGCTCTGGTGGGCATCTATTTCACTGTATAGCTGTCTTCCCAGAGGTGGTCTAAAATCAGCTAAAGATCACCCCATTATGGTGGCTCAAACAAGTGGGCTTACAAACTTTCATTATTCCCACTTCCCATAGTTTCCCCAGAAAACAACCGAGTAAAGGGTGGCTTGGTCTGACCTCTGGATATACAAGAAAGAAGAATTACCATGAGGGCAAGGTCTAACAAATAGCTACTCTCCATCTTAAGGTGAGTTTCTCCATTGCCCCACTGCTAGGTATCCTATTTGTGACTCTGGCTCTCGTAGAGAAAAAGGGGCACAGAAAATCATGTCTACGTGAGACTCATATATAAAGGTTAAGTGTTCATCAAGCAGACATCCGAAAGCAGTGTGGTCCAAACCCACAAGTCCGACATTAACCCATTAACCCACATGTCTAACACCAATTGCAATGTCCTCCTCCATCTTTCAAATCAGACGACATGTTGCCGGCTGAAGGAGGAGAGCCGAGGCAGTGAATGTGTAAGCAGAGCAGCATCGGCAGTGGATATGTCAGCATATCTCTGCATGGCTACTCCAACAACCCGGGCTTCCTTTGGGTAAGTACATGTGTCTTCGCCTCAGGGACGTCTTGCCAAAAAGGAACCTTGACAGCTAAAGCAGGGAACAAGGTGAGGCAGCTGCACCCTGCTACCAAGTCCAGAAAAGAAGAGACCCAACTAGAATGGCAATGCTCAAGGAACCATTGATTCCTCCGCCCTTGATTTAACCGCACGTGTGTATCGCCCAGGTTGATACAATCCATGAACTAAATCCAAATTTGCAAACCTGGCACCTGATCAAAATTCTTTAACCCCAACATGGAATTAAGTAACATCAGGACCTTAATTCTAAAACTTATGGAATGTTCCCCGACTCAGAATGTTTGTAAGCCAACTACTCTGTGCCTTTATACGCCAAATTTTAGCTATTCACTTTATGTATGTCCCACTAATATAAAACCAGTGCTCAGAGGAAACAATCATTGCTCGCTATGAAGAAATCTTCATTCCAATAGGAACCTTTCAAAGTCTGTGTCCATCGGCAAAATCAAAGCCGGACAGGCCGTGCATAAAGTCAGCATTCTTAGGCACCAGTTCACAGTCCCCAATATCGCCCTCTGGTGGGCTTCTGGTCGACCCATACAGGTTACCTCACTCAGTCTTCACGGGGTGTCCACTGGTCCCTTGCTTGTAGACCATGGGCTCTCGCCACTCTTCAACATGTTGGGCTCCTGATGCGACGGGCTGAACTTTACTCGAGTCACCCTTGTGTTCTCCTTTTCAGGTAAACCAAATCCACAGGTATCCGTGCCCATACGCAAGCAGTCCTGTTATTGCTGCATTTCTCCGACCTCCACACCATATGTAGATCCACGTGGACACCCAGCAGGCAATTCAGCCTGCTCACAGGCTCTCTTTAACACACAGTCCCAGGGAGATGTTTTCTCAATAATCCCAGATTTTTTTTAACTTCTGGCCAAGTCTTATGGTTCCTGAGTACACGAAAGCACTGGTGGGGATCTATTTCACTGCATAGCTGTCTTCCCAAAGGTGGTGTAAACCCAGCTAAAGATCACCCCATTTTGGTAGCTCAAAGCAAGTGGGCTTACAAACTTTCATTTTTCCCACTTCCCATAATTTCACCAGAAAACAACCGAGTAAAGGGTGCCTTGGTCTGACCTCTACATAGACAAGAAAGAAGAATTACCATGAGGGCAAGGTCAAACAAATAGCTACTCTCCATCTTAAGATGAGTTTTTCCATTGCCCCACTGCTAGGTATCCTATTTGTGACTCTGGCTCTCGTAGAGAAACAGGGGCACAGAAACTCATGTCTAAGTGAGACTCATATATAACGGTTAAGTGTTCATTAAGCAGACATCCGAAAGCAGTGTGGTCCAAACCCACAAGTCCGACATTAACGCATTAACCCACATGTCTAACACCAATTGCAACGTCCTCCTCCATCTTTCAAAAAAGACGACATGTTGCTGGCTGAAGGAGGAGAGACGAGGCAGTGAATGTGTAAGCAGAGCAGCGTGGGCCGTGGATATGTCAGCATAACTCTGCACGGCTACTCAACAGCCCCGGCTTCCTCTGGGTAGGTCCATGTGTCTCGGCTTAGGGACGTATTGCAGGAAAGGAGCCTTGACAGCTAATGCAGGGAACAAGCTGAGGCAGCTGCACTCTGCTCCCAAGTTCAGAAATGAAGAGACTCAACTAGAATGGCAATGCTCAAGAAGCCATTGATCCCTCCGCCCTTCATTTTACCGCACGTGTGTATCACCCAGGTTGGCACAATCCACGAACTAAATCCACATTTGTGAACCTGGCACCCGTTTAGAATTCTTTATTCACAACATGGAATTAAGTTACATCAGACCTTAATTCTAAAACTTATGGAATGTTCCCCCACTCGAAAAGTTTGTAAGACAACTGCTCTGTGCCTTTATACACCAAAATTTAGCTATTCACTTTATCTATGGCCCAAAATATAAAACAAGTGCTCAGAGGAAATATAATTGCTCGCCATGATGAAAACTTCATTCCAATAAGAACCTTTCAAAGTCTGTGTCAATCGGCAAAATAAAAGACGGACAGGCCGTGCATAAAGTCAGCACTCTTAGGCACCAGTTCAAAGTCTCCAATATGGTCCTCTGGTGTGCTTCTCGTCGACCCGTACCGGGGACCTCGCTCAGCTTTCACGGGGTATCCACCGGTCACCTTGCTTGTAGACCATGGGCTCTCGCCACTATTCAACAAGTTGGGCTCCTGATGCGACGTGTTGAACTTTACTCGAGTCACCTTCGTGTTCTCCTTTTCAGGTAAAGAAATCCACAGGTATCCGTGCCCATACGCAAGCAGTCCTTTTATTGCTGCATTTCTCCGACCTCCACACCATATGTAGATCCACGTGGACACTCAGCAAGCAATTCAGCCTGCTCACTGGCTCTCTTTAACACACACTCCCAGGGAGATGTTTTCTCCCTAATCCCAGTTTTTTTTTTTTACTTCTGGCCAAGTCTTATGGTTCCTGAGTACACCAAAGCATTGGTGGGCATCTATTTCACTGCATAGCTGTCTACCCAGAAGTGGTCAGAACCCAGCTAAAGATAACCCATTTTGGTGGCTCACGCAAATGGGCTTACAAACTTTCATTTTTTCCCCCTTCCCATAGTTTCCCAGAAAACAACCGAGTAAAGGGTGGCTTTGTCTGACCTCTGGATAGACAAGGAAGAAGAATTACCATGAGGGCAAGGTCAAACATATAGTTACTCTCCATCTTAAGATGAGTTTTTCCATTGCCCCACTGCTAGGTATCCTATTTGTGACTCTGGCTCCCCTAGAGAAAAAGGGGCACAGAAAATCATGTCTAAGTGAGACTCATATATAAAGGTTAAGTGTTCATCAAGCACACATTCGAAAGCAGTGTGGTCCAAACCCACAAGTCCGACATTAACCCATTAACCCACATGTCTAACACCAATTGCAGTGTCCTCCTCCATCTTTCAATACAGATGACATGTTGCTGTCTGAAGGAGGAGAGACGAGGCAGTGAATGTGTAAGCAGAGCCGCGTGGTCTGTGGATATATCAGCATATATCTGCATGGCTACTCCAACAACCCGGGCTTCCTTTGGGTAAGTACATGTGTCTTCTGCTCCCACGTTCAGAAATGAAGAGACCCAACTAGAATGGCAATGCTCATGGAGCCATTGTCACTCCGCCCTTCATTTAACCGCACGTGTGTATCGCCCAGGTTGGCACAATCCACGAACTAAATCCACATTTGCGAACGTGGCACCAGTTCAAAATTCTTTAACCCCAACATAGAATTAAGTAACATCAGGACCTTAATTCTAAATCTTATGGAATGTTCCCCCAAACGGAAAGTTTGTAAGCCAACTACTCTGTGCCTATATACGCCAAATTTTAGCTATTCACTTTATGTATGGCCCACTAATATAAAACCAGTGCTCAGAGGAAACAATCATTGCTCGCTATGAAGAAATATTCATTCCAATTGGAACCTTTCAAAGTCTGTGTCCATCCGTAAAATCAAAGACGGACAGGCCGTGGATAAAGTAAGCACTCTTAGGCACCAGTTCACAGTCCCCTATATCGCCCTCTGGTGGGCTTCTGGGCGACCCGTGCCGGCTACCTCGCTCAGCCTTCACGGGGTGTCCACTGGTCACCTTGCTTGGAGACCATGGGCTCTCGCCACTATTCAACAAGTTGGGCTCCTTATGCGACGTGGTGAACTTTACTCGAGTCACCCTTGTGTTCTCCTTTTCAGGTAAACCAAATCCACAGGTATCCGTGCCCATACGCAAGCAGTCCTTTTATTGCTGCATTTCTCCAACCTCCACACCATATGTAGATCCACGTGGACACCCAGCAAGCAATTCAGGCTGCTCACAGGCTCTCTTTAACACACAGTCCCAGGGAGATGTTTTCTCCATAATCCCAGATTTTTTTTTAAACTTCTGGCCAAGTCTTATGGTTCCTGAGTACACGAAAGCACTGGTGGGCATCTATTTCACTGCATAGCTGTCTTCCCAGAGGTGGTGTAAACCCAGCTAAAGATCACCCCATTTTGGTGGCTCAAAGCAAGTGGGCTTACAAACTTTCATTTTTCCCACTTCCCATAGTTTCACCAGAAAACAACCGATTAAAGGGTGGCTTTGACCTCTACATAGACAAGGAAGAAGAATTACCATGAGGGCAAGGTCAAACATATAGTTACATTCCATCTTAAGATGAGTTTTTCCATTGCCCCACTGCTAGGTATCCTATTTGTGACTCTGGCTCTCGTAGAGAAAAAGGGGCACAGAAAATCATGTCTACGTGAGACTCATATATAAAGGTTAAGTGTTCATCAAGCAGACATCCGAAAGCAGTGTGGTCCAAACCCACAAGTCCGACATTAACCCATTAACCCACATGTCTAACACCAATTGCAGTGTCCTCCTCCATCTTTCAATACAGATGACATGTTGCTGTCTGAAGGAGGAGAGCCGAGGCAGTGAATGTGTAAGCAGAGCAGCGTGGGCAGTGGATATGTCAGCATATCTCTACACGGCTATTCCAACAGCCTGGGCTTCCTCTGGGTAGGTCCATGTGTCTTCGGCTCAGGGACGTCTTTCCGGGAAGGAGCCTTGACAGCTAAAGCAGGGAACAAGGTGAGGCAGCTGCACCCTGCTCCCACGTTCAGAAATGAAGAGACCCAACTAGAATGGCAATGCTCAAGGAGCCATTGATCACTCCGCCCTTCAATTAACCGCACGTGTGTATCGCCCAGGTTGGCACAATCCATGATCTAAATCCAAATTTGCAAACCTGGCACCCGATCAAAATTCTTTAACACCAACATGGAATTAAGTAACATCAGGACCTTAATTCTAAAACTTATGGAATGTTCCCCCACTCAGAAAGTTTGTAAGCCAACTACTCTGTGCCATTATACGCCAAAATTTAGCTATTCACTTTATCTATGGTCCAAAATATAAAACAAGTGCTCAGAGGAAACAATTATTGCTCGCTATGAAGAAATCTTCATTCCAATAGGAACCATTCAAAGTCTGTCTCCATCGGCAAAATCAAAACTGGACAGGCCGTGCATAAACTCAGCACTCTTAGGCACCAGTTCACAGTCTCCAATATCGTCCTCTGTTGGGCTTCGGGTCGACCCGTGCCAGTTACCTCGCTCAGCCTTCACGGGGTATCCACCGGTCACCTTGCTTGTAGACCATGGGCTCTCGCCACTATTCAACAAGTTGGGCTCCTTATGCGACGTGGTGAACTTTACTCGAGTCACCCTCATGTTCTCCTTTTCAGGTAAACCAAATCCACAGGTATCCGTGCCCATATGCAAGCAGTCCTTTTATTGCTGCATTTCTCCGACCTCCACACCACATGTAGATCCACGTGGACACTCAGGAAGCAATTCAGCCTGCTCACAGGCTCTCTTTAACACACACTCCCAGGGAGATGTTTTCTCCATACTCCCAGATTTTTTTTAACTTCAGGCAAAGACATATGGTTCCAGAGTACAGGAAAGCACTGGTGGGCATCAATTTCACTGCATAGCTGTCTTCCCAGAGGTTGTCTAAACCCAGCTAAAGATCACCCCATTTTGGTGGCTCAAAGCAAGTGGGCTTACAAACTTTCATTTTCACCACTTCCCATAGTTTCCCCAGAAAAAAACCGAGTAAATGGTGGCTTTGTCTGACCTCTGGATAGACAAGAAAGAAGAATTACCATGAGGGCAAGGTCAAACAAATAGCTACTCTCCATCTTAAGGTGAATTTTTCCATTGCCCCACTGCTAGGTATCCTATTTGTGACTCTGGCTCTAGTAGAGAAACAGGGGCACAGAAACTCATGTCTAAGTGACACTCATATATAAAGGTTAAGTGTTCATCAAGCAGACATCCGAAAGCAGTGTGGTCCAAACCCACAAGTCCGACATTTACCCATTAACCCGCATGTCTAACACCAATTGCAATGTCCTCCTCCATCTTTCAAAACAGACGACATGTTGCCGGCTGAAGGAGGAGAGCCGAAGCAGTGAATGTGTAAGCAGAGCCGCGTGGGCAGTGAATATGTCTGCATATCTCTTCACGGCTACTCCAACAGCCCGGGCTTCCTCTGGGTAGGTCCATGTGTCTTCGGTTCAGGACGTCTTGCCGGAAAGGAGCCTTGACAACTAAAGCAGGTAAGAAGCTGAGGCAGCTGCACCCTGCTCCCACGTTCAGAAATGAAAAGACACAACTAGAATGGCAATGGTCAAGGAGCCATTGATCCCTCCGCCCTCGATTTAACCGCACGTGTGTATCGCCCAGGTTGATACAATCCATGAACTAAATCCAAATTTGCAAACCTGGCACCCGATCAAAATTCTTTAACCCCAACATGGAATTAAGTAACATCAAGATCTTAATTCTAAAACTAATGGAATGTTCCCCGACTCAGAATGTTTGTAAGCCAACTACTCTGTGCCTTTATACGCCAAATTTTAGCTATTCACTTTATTTTTGGCCCACTAATATAAAACCAGTGCTCAGAGGAAACAATCATTGCTCGCCATGAAGAAATCTTCATTCTAATAGGAACCTTTCAAAGTCTGTGTTAATCGGCAAAATCAAAGCCGGAGTGGCTGTGCATAAAGTCAGCACTCTTAGGCACCAGTTCACAGTCCCCAATATCGCCCTCTGGTGGGCTTCTGGTCGACCCGTGCCGGTACCTCACTCAGCCTTCACGGGGTGTCCACTGGTCACCTTGCTTTTAGACCATGGGCTCTCGCCACTATTCAACAAGTTGTGACCCTGATGCGACGTGGTGAACTTTACTCGAGTCACCCTCGTGTTCTGCTTTTCAGGTAAACAAATCCACAGGTATCCGTGCCCATACGCAAGCAGTCCTTTTATTGCTGCATTTCTCCGACCTCCACACTATATGTAGATACACGTGGCCACCCAGCAAGCAATTCAGCCTGCTCACAGGCTCTCTTTAACACACACTCCCACGGAGATGTTTTCTCCCTAATCCCAGATATTTTTTTAACTTCTGGCAAAGACTTATGGTTCCTGATTACAACAAAGCAATGGTGGGCATCTATTTCACTGCATAGCTTTCTTCCCAGAGGTGGTCAAAACCCGGCTAAAGATCACCCCATTTTGGTGGCTCAAGGCAAGTGGGCTTACAAACTTTTATTTTTCCCACTTCCCATATTTTCCCTAGAAAACAACCGCGTAAAGGGTGGCTTTATCTGACCTCTGGATAGACAAGGAAGAAGAATTACCACAATGGCAAGGTCAAACAAATAGCAACTCTCCATCTTAAGATGAGTTTTTCCATTGCCCCACTGCTAGGTATCCTATTTGTGACTCTGGCTCTTGTAGAGAAACAGGGGCACAGAAACTCATGTCTAAGTGAGACTCATATATAAAGGTTAAGTGTTCATCAAGCAGACAACCGAAATCAGTGTGGTCCAAACCCACAAGTCCGACATTAACCCATTAACCCACATGTCCAAGACCAATTGCAATGTCCTCCTCCATCTTTCAAAACAGACGACATGTTGCAGGCTGAAGGAGGGGGGCCGAGACAGTGAATGTGTAAGCAGAGCCGCGTGGTCTGTGGATATATCAGCATATATCTGCACGGCTACTCCAACAACCCGGGCTTCCTTTGGGTAAGTACATGTGTCTTCGGCTCAGGGACGACTTGCCGGAAAGGAGCCTTGACAGCTAAAGCAGGGAACAAGCTGAGGCACCTGCACCCTGCTCCCACGTTCAGAAATGAAGAGACCCAACTAGAATGGCAATGCTCATGGAGCCATTGTCACTCCGCCCTTCATTTAACCGCACGTGTGTATCGCCCAGGTTGGCACAATCCACGAACTAAATCCACATTTGCGAACGTAGCACCAGTTCAAAATTCTTTAAGCCCAACATAGAATTAAGTAACATCAGGACCTTAATTCTAAATCTTATGGAATGTTCCCCCAAACGGAAAGTTTGTAAGCCAACTACTCTGTGCCTATATACGCCAAATTTTAGCTATTCACTTTATGTATGGCCCACTAATATAAAACCAGTGCTCAGAGGAAACAATCATTGCTCGCTATGAAGAAATATTCATTCCAATTGGAACCTTTCAAAGTCTGTGTCCATCGGTAAAATCAAAGACGGACAGGCCGTGGATAAAGTAAGCACTCTTAGGCACCAGTTCACAGTCCCCTATATCGCCCTCTGGTGGGCTTCTGGTCGACCCGTGCCGGCTACCTCGCTCAGCCTTCACGGGGTGTCCACTGGTCACCTAGCTTGGAGACCATGGGCTCTCGCCACTATTCAACAAGTTGGGCTCCTTATGCGACGTGATGAACTTTACTCGAGTCACCCTTGTGTTCTCCTTTTCAGGTAAACCAAATCCACAGGTATCCGTGCCCATACGCAAGCAGTCCTTTTATTGCTGCATTTCTCCAACCTCCACACCATATGTAGATCCACGTGGACACCCAGCAAGCAATTCAGGCTGCTCACAGGCTCTCTTTAACACACAGTCCCAGGGAGATGTTTTCTCCATAATCCCAGATTTTTTTTTTTTAACTTCTGGCCAAGTCTTATGGTTCCTGAGTACACGAAAGCACTGGTGGGCATCTATTTCACTGCATAGCTGTCTTCCCAGAGGTGGTCTAAACCCAGCTAAAGATCACCCCATTTTGGTGGCTCAAAGCAAGTGGGCTTACAAACTTTCATTTTTCCCACTTCCCATAGTTTCAACAGAAAACAACCGAGTAAAGGGTGGCTTTGTCTGACCTCTACATAGACAAGGAAGAAGAATTACCATGAGGGCAAGGTCAAACATATAGTTACTCTCCATCTTAAGATGAGTTTTTCCATTGCCCCACTGCTAGGTATCCTATTTGTGACTCTGGCTCTCGTAGAGAAAAAGGGGCACAGAAAATCATGTCTACGTGAGACTCATATATAAAGGTTAAGTGTTCATCAAGCAGACATCCGAAAGCAGTGTGGTCCAAACCCACAAGTCCGACATTAACCCATTAACCCACATGTCTAACACCAATTGCAGTGTCATCCTCCATCTTTCAATACAGATGACATGTTGCTGTCTGAAGGAGGAAAGCCGCGGCAGTGAATGTGTAAGCAGAGCAGCGTGGGCAGTGGATATGTCAGCATATCTCTACACGGCTATTCCAACAGCCTGGGCTTCCTCTGGGTAGGTCCATGTGTCTTCGGCTCAGGGACGTCTTGCCGGAAAGGAGCCTTGACAGCTAAAGCAGGGAACAAGGTGAGGCAGCTGCACCCTGCTCCCACGTTCAGAAATGAAGAGACCCAACTAGAATGGCAATGCTCAAGGAGCCATTGATCACTCCGCCCTTCAATTAACCGCACGTGTGTATCGCCCAGGTTGGCACAATCCATGAACTAAATCCAAATTTGCAAACCTGGCACCCGATCAAAATTCTTTAACACCAACATGGAATTAAGTAGCATCAGGACCTTAATTCTAAAACTTATGGAATGTTCCCCCACTCAGAAAGTTTGTAAGCCAACTACTCTGTGCCATTATACTCCAAAATTTAGCTATTCACTTTATCTATGGCCCAAAATATAAAACAAGTGCTCAGAGGAAACAATTATTGCTCGCTATGAAGAAATCTTCATTCCAATAGGAACCATTCAAAGTCTGTCTCCATCGGCAAAATCAAAGCTGGATAGGCCGTGCATAAACTCAGCACTCTTAGGCACCAGTTCACAGTCTCCAATATCGTCCTCTGGTGGGCTTCGCGTCGACCCGTGCCAGTTACCTCGCTCAACCTTCACGGGGTATCCACCGGTCACCTTGCTTGTAGACCATGGGCTCTCGCCACTATTCAACAAGTTGGGCTCCTGATGCGACGTGGTGAACTTTACTCGAGTCACCCTCGTGTTCTCCTTTTCAGGTAAACCAAATCCACAGGTATCCGTGCCCATATGCAAGCAGTCCTTTTATTGCTGCATTTCTCCAACCTCCACACCATATGTAGATCCACGTGGACACCCAGCAAGCAATTCAGGCTGCTCACAGGCTCTCTTTAACACACAGTCCCAGGGAGATGTTTTCTCCATAATCCCAGATTTTTTTTTTAACTTCTGGCCAAGTCTTATGGTTCCTGAGTACAGGAAAGCACTGGTGGGCATCAATTTCACTGCATAGCTGTCTTCCCAGAGGTGGTCTAAACCCAGCTAAAGATCACCCCATTTTGGTGGCTCAAAGCAAGTGGGCTTACAAACTTTCATTTTCACCACTTCCCATAGTTTCCCCAGAAAACAACCGAGTAAAGGGTGGCTTTGTCTGACCTCTCGATAGACAAGAAAGAAGAATTACATGAGGTCAAGGTCAAACAAATAGCCACTCTCCATCTTAAGATGAATTTTTCCATTGCCCCACTGCTAGGTATCCTATTTGTGACTCTGGCTCTCGTAGAGAAACAGAGGCACAGAAACTCATGTCTAAGTGACACTCATATTTAAAGGTTAAGTGTTCATCAAGCAGACATCCGAAAGCAGTGTGGTCCAAACCCACAAGTCCGACATTTACCAATTAATCCGCATGTCTAACACCAATTGCAATGTCCTCCTCCATCTTTCAAAACAGACGACATGTTGCCGGCTGAAGGAGGAGAGCCGAGGCAGTGAATGTGTAAGCAGAGCCGCGTGGGCAGTGAATATGTCAGCATATCTCTGCATGGCTACTCCAACAGCCCGGGCTTCCTCTGGGTAGGTCCATGTGTCTTCGGTTCAGGACGTCTTGCCGGAAAGGAGCCTTGACAACTAAAGCAGGTAAGAAGCTGAGGCAGCTGCACCTTGCTCCCACGTTCAGAAATGAAAAGACCCAACTAGAATGGCAATGCTCAAGGAGCCATTGATCCCTCCGCCCTTGATTTAACCGCACGTGTGTATCGCCCAGGTTGGCACAATCCATGAACTAAATCCAAATTTGCAAACCTGGCACCCGATCAAAATTCTTTAACCCCAACATGGAATTAAGTAACATCAGGACCTTAATTCTAAAACTTATGGAATGTTCCCCGACTCAGAATGTTTGTAAGCCAACTACTCTGTGCCTTTATACGCCAAATTTTAGCTATTCACTTTATTTTTGGCCCACTAATATAAAACCAGTGCTCAGAGGAAACAATCATTGCTCGCCATGAAGAAATCTTCATTCTAATAGGAACCTTTCAAAGTCTGTGTTAATCGGCAAAATCAAAGCCGGAGTGGCTGTGCATAAAGTCAGCACTCTTAGGCACCAGTTCACAGTCCCCAATATCGCCCTCTGGTGGGCTTCTGGTCGACCCGTGCCGGTACCTCACTCAGCCTTCACGGGGTGTCCACTGGTCACCTTGCTTGTAGACCATGGGCTCTCGCCACTATTCAACAAGTTGGGCTCCTGATGTGACATGGTGAACTTTACTCGAGTCACCCTTGTGTTCTCCTTTTCAGGTAAACAAATCCACAGGTATCCGTGCCCATACGCAAGCAGTCCTTTTATTGCTGCATTTCTCCGACCTCCACACCATATGTAGATACACGTGGACACCCAGCAAGCAATTGAGCCTGCTCACAGGCTCTCTTTAACACACACTCCCAGGGAGATGTTTTCTCCCTAATCCCAGATATTTTTTTACCTTCTGGCAAAGACTTACAGTTCCTGAGTACAACAAGCACTGGTGGGCATCTATTTCACTGCATAGCTGTCTTCCCAGAGGTGGTCAAAACCCGGCTAAAGATCACCCCATTTTGGTGGCTCAAGGCAAGTGGGCTTACAAACTTTCATTTTTCCCACTTCCCATATTTTCCCTAGAAAACAACCGCGTAAAGGGTGGCTTTATCTGACCTCTGGATAGACAAGGAAGAAGAATTACCACAATGGCAATGTCAAACAAATAGCAACTCTCCATCTTAAGATGAGTTTTTCCATTGCCCCACTGCTAGGTATCCTATTTGTGACTCTGGCTCTCGTAGAGAAACAGGGGCACAGAAACTCATGTCTAAGTGAGACTCATATATAAAGGTTAAGTGTTCATCAAGCAGACATCTGAAAGCAGTGTGGTCCAAACCCACAAGTCCGACATTAACCCATTAACCCACATGTCCAAGACCAATTGCAATGTCCTCCTCCATCTTTCAAAACAGACGACATGTTGCAGGCTGAAGGAGGGGGGCCGAGACAGTGAATGTGTAAGCAGAGCCGCGTGGTCTGTGGATATATCAGCATATATCTGCACGGCTACTCCAACAACCCGGGCTTCCTTTGGGTAAGTACATGTGTCTTCGGCTCAGGGACGACTTGCCGGAAAGGAGCCTTGACAGCTAAAGCAGGGAACAAGCTGAGGCAGCTGCACCCTGCTCCCACGTTCAGAAATGAAGAGACCCAACTAGAATGGCAATGCTCATGGAGCCATTGTCACTCCGCCCTTCATTTAACCGCACGTGTGTATCGCCCAGGTTGGCACAATCCACGAACTAAATCCACATTTGCGAACGTGGCACCAGTTCAAAATTCTTTAAGCCCAACATAGAATTAAGTAACATCAGGACCTTAATTCTAAATCTTATGGAATGTTCCCCCAAACGGAAAGTTTGTAAGCCAACTACTCTGTGCCTATATACGCCAAATTTTAGCTATTCACTTTATGTATGGCCCACTAATATAAAACCAGTGCTCAGAGGAAACAATCATTGCTCGCTATGAAGAAATATTCATTCCAATTGGAACCTTTCAAAGTCTGTGTCCATCGGTAAAATCAAAGACGGACAGGCCGTGGATAAAGTAAGCACTCTTAGGCACCAGTTCACAGTCCCCTATATCGCCCTCTGGTGGGCTTCTGGTCGACCCGTGCCGGCTACCTCGCTCAGCCTTCACGGGGTGTCCACTGGTCACCTAGCTTGGAGACCATGGGCTCTCGCCACTATTCAACAAGTTGGGCTCCTTATGCGACGTGATGAACTTTACTCGAGTCACCCTTGTGTTCTCCTTTTCAGGTAAACCAAATCCACAGGTATCCGTGCCCATACGCAAGCAGTCCTTTTATTGCTGCATTTCTCCAACCTCCACACCATATGTAGATCCACGTGGACACCCAGCAAGCAATTCAGGCTGCTCACAGGCTCTCTTTAACACACAGTCCCAGGGAGATGTTTTCTCCATAATCCCAGATTTTTTTTTTTAACTTCTGGCCAAGTCTTATGGTTCCTGAGTACACGAAAGCACTGGTGGGCATCTATTTCACTGCATAGCTGTCTTCCCAGAGGTGGTCTAAACCCAGCTAAAGATCACCCCATTTTGGTGGCTCAAAGCAAGTGGGCTTACAAACTTTCATTTTTCCCACTTCCCATAGTTTCAACAGAAAACAACCGAGTAAAGGGTGGCTTTGTCTGACCTCTACATAGACAAGGAAGAAGAATTACCATGAGGGCAAGGTCAAACATATAGTTACTCTCCATCTTAAGATGAGTTTTTCCATTGCCCCACTGCTAGGTAACCTATTTGTGACTCTGGCTCTCGTAGAGAAAAAGGGGCACAGAAAATCATGTCTACGTGAGACTCATATATAAAGGTTAAGTGTTCATCAAGCAGACATCCGAAAGCAGTGTGGTCCAAACCCACAAGTCCGACATTAACCCATTAACCCACATGTCTAACACCAATTGCAGTGTCATCCTCCATCTTTCAATACAGATGACATGTTGCTGTCTGAAGGAGGAAAGCCGTGGCAGTGAATGTGTAAGCAGAGCAGCGTGGGCAGTGGATATGTCAGCATATCTCTACACGGCTATTCCAACAGCCTGGGCTTCCTCTGGGTAGGTCCATGTGTCTTCGGCTCAGGGACGTCTTGCCGGAAAGGAGCCTTGACAGCTAAAGCAGGGAACAAGGTGAGGCAGCTGCACCCTGCTCCCACGTTCAGAAATGAAGAGACCCAACTAGAATGGCAATGCTCAAGGAGCCATTGATCACTCCGCCCTTCAATTAACCGCACGTGTGTATCGCCCAGGTTGGCACAATCCATGAACTAAATCCAAATTTGCAAACCTGGCACCCGATCAAAATTCTTTAACACCAACATGGAATTAAGTAGCATCAGGACCTTAATTCTAAAACTTATGGAATGTTCCCCCACTCAGAAAGTTTGTAAGCCAACTACTCTGTGCCATTATACTCCAAAATTTAGCTATTCACTTTATCTATGGCCCAAAATATAAAACAAGTGCTCAGAGGAAACAATTATTGCTCGCTATGAAGAAATCTTCATTCCAATAGGAACCATTCAAAGTCTGTCTCCATCGGCAAAATCAAAGCTGGATAGGCCGTGCATAAACTCAGCACTCTTAGGCACCAGTTCACAGTCTCCAATATCGTCCTCTGGTGGGCTTCGCGTCGACCCGTGCCAGTTACCTCGCTCAACCTTCACGGGGTATCCACCGGTCACCTTGCTTGTAGACCATGGGCTCTCGCCACTATTCAACAAGTTGGGCTCCTGATGCGACGTGGTGAACTTTACTCGAGTCACCCTCGTGTTCTCCTTTTCAGGTAAACCAAATCCACAGGTATCCGTGCCCATATGCAAGCAGTCCTTTTATTGCTGCATTTCTCCAACCTCCACACCATATGTAGATCCACGTGGACACCCAGCAAGCAATTCAGGCTGCTCACAGGCTCTCTTTAACACACAGTCCCAGGGAGATGTTTTCTCCATAATCCCAGATTTTTTTTTTAACTTCTGGCCAAGTCTTATGGTTCCTGAGTACAGGAAAGCACTGGTGGGCATCAATTTCACTGCATAGCTGTCTTCCCAGAGGTGGTCTAAACCCAGCTAAAGATCACCCCATTTTGGTGGCTCAAAGCAAGTGGGCTTACAAACTTTCATTTTCACCACTTCCCATAGTTTCCCCAGAAAACAACCGAGTAAAGGGTGGCTTTGTCTGACCTCTCGATAGACAAGAAAGAAGAATTACATGAGGTCAAGGTCAAACAAATAGCCACTCTCCATCTTAAGATGAATTTTTCCATTGCCCCACTGCTAGGTATCCTATTTGTGACTCTGGCTCTCGTAGAGAAACAGAGGCACAGAAACTCATGTCTAAGTGACACTCATATTTAAAGGTTAAGTGTTCATCAAGCAGACATCCGAAAGCAGTGTGGTCCAAACCCACAAGTCCGACATTTACCAATTAACCCGCATGTCTAACACCAATTGCAATGTCCTCCTCCATCTTTCAAAACAGACGACATGTTGCCGGCTGAAGGAGGAGAGCCGAGGCAGTGAATGTGTAAGCAGAGCCGCGTGGGCAGTGAATATGTCAGCATATCTCTGCATGGCTACTCCAACAGCCCGGGCTTCCTCTGGGTAGGTCCATGTGTCTTCTGTTCAGGACGTCTTGCCGGAAAGGAGCCTTGACAACTAAAGCAGGTAAGAAGCTGAGGCAGCTGCACCTTGCTCCCACGTTCAGAAATGAAAAGACCCAACTAGAATGGCAATGCTCAAGGAGCCATTGATCCCTCCGCCCTTGATTTAACCGCACGTGTGTATCGCCCAGGTTGGCACAATCCATGAACTAAATCCAAATTTGCAAACCTGGCACCCGATCAAAATTCTTTAACCCCAACATGGAATTAAGTAACATCAGGACCTTAATTCTAAAACTTATGGAATGTTCCCCGACTCAGAATGTTTGTAAGCCAACTACTCTGTGCCTTTATACGCCAAATTTTAGCTATTCACTTTATTTTTGGCCCACTAATATAAAACCAGTGCTCAGAGGAAACAATCATTGCTCGCCATGAAGAAATCTTCATTCTAATAGGAACCTTTCAAAGTCTGTGTTAATCGGCAAAATCAAAGCCGGAGTGGCTGTGCATAAAGTCAGCACTCTTAGGCACCAGTTCACAGTCCCGAATATCGCCCTCTGGTGGGCTTCTGGTCGACCCGTGCCGGTACCTCACTCAGCCTTCACGGGGTGTCCACTGGTCACCTTGCTTTTAGACCATGGGCTCTCGCCACTATTCAACAAGTTGGGCTCCTGATGTGACATGGTGAACTTTACTCGAGTCACCCTTGTGTTCTCCTTTTCAGGTAAACAAATCCACAGGTATCCGTGCCCATACGCAAGCAGTCCTTTTATTGCTGCATTTCTCCGACCTCCACACCATATGTAGATACACGTGGACACCCAGCAAGCAATTGAGCCTGCTCACAGGCTCTCTTTAACACACACTCCCAGGGAGATGTTTTCTCCCTAATCCCAGATATTTTTTTACCTTCTGGCAAAGACTTACGGTTCCTGAGTACAACAAGCACTGGTGGGCATCTATTTCACTGCATAGCTGTCTTCCCAGAGGTGGTCAAAACCCGGCTAAAGATCACCCCATTTTGGTGGCTCAAGGCAAGTGGGCTTACAAACTTTCATTTTTCCCACTTCCCATATTTTCCCTAGAAAAC
The DNA here is from genome assembly GCF_050624435.1 of Tenrec ecaudatus. Taxonomy (NCBI): domain Eukaryota; kingdom Metazoa; phylum Chordata; class Mammalia; order Afrosoricida; family Tenrecidae; genus Tenrec; species Tenrec ecaudatus. Next base: position 1,244,832 of record NW_027459476.1, read on the forward strand.
AACCGCGTAAAGGGTGGCTTTATCTGACCTCTGGATAGACAAGGAAGAAGAATTACCACAATGGCAATGTCAAACAAATAGCAACTCTCCATCTTAAGATGAGTTTTTCCATTGCCCCACTGCTAGGTATCCTATTTGTGACTCTGGCTCTCATAGAGAAACAGGGGCACAGAAACTCATGTCTAAGTGAGACTCATATATAAAGGTTAAGTGTTCATCAAGCAGACATCTGAAAGCAGTGTGGTCCAAACCCACAAGTCCGACATTAACCCATTAACCCACATGTCCAAGACCAATTGCAATGTCCTCCTCCATCTTTCAAAACAGACGACATGTTGCAGGCTGAAGGAGGGGGGCCGAAACAGTGAATGTGTAAGCAGAGCCGCGTGGTCTGTGGATATATCAGCATATCTCTGCACGGCTACTCCAACAACCCGGGCTACCTTTGGGTAAGTACATGTGTCTTCGGCTCAGTGACGTCTTGCCGGAAAGGAGCCTTGACAGCTAAAGCAGGGAACAAGCTGAGGCAGCTGCACCCTGCTCCCACGTTCAGAAATGAAGAGACCCAACTAGAATGGCAATGCTCATGGAGCCATTGTCACTCCGCCCTTCATTTAACCGCACGTGTGTATCGCCCAGGTTGGCACAATCCACGAACTAAATCCACATTTGTGAACCTGGCACCCGTTCAAAATTCTTTAACCCCAACATGGAATTAAGTAACATCAGGACCTTAATTCAAAGCCTTATGGAATGTTCCCCCACTCAGAAAGTTTGTAAGCCAACTGCTCTGTGCCTTTATACCCTTAATTTTAGCTATTCACTTTATGTATGGCCCACTAATATAAAACCAGTGCTCATAGGAAACAATCATTGCTCGCTATGAAGAAATCTTCATTCCAATTGGAACCTTTCAAAGTCTGTGTCCATCGGCAAAATCAAAGACGGACAGGCCTTGGATAAAGTAAGCACTCTTAGGCACCAGTTCACAGTCCCCTATATCACCCTCTGGTGGGCTTCTGGTCGACCCGTGCCGGCTACCTCGCTCAGCCTTCACGGGGTGTCCACTGGCCACCTTGCTTGTAGACCATGGGCTCTCACCACTATTCAAAAAGTTGGGCTCCTTATGCGACTTGGTGAACTTTACTCGAGTCACCCTTGTGTTCTCCTTTTCAGGTAAACCAAATCCACAGGTATCCGTGCCCATACGCAAGCAGTCCTTTTATTGCTGCATTTCTCCGACGTCCACACCATATGTAGATCCACGTGGACACCCAGCAAGCAATTCAGGCTGCTCACAGGCTCTCTTTAACACACAGTCCCAGGGAGATGTTTTCTCCATAATCCCAGATTTTTTTTTTTAACTTCTGGCCAAGTCTTATGGTTCCTGAGTACACGAAAGCACTGGTGGGCATCTATTTCACTGCATAGCTGTCTTCCCAGAGGTGGTGTAAACCCAGCTAAAGATCACCCCATTTTGGTGGCTCAAAGCAAGTCGGCTTACAAACTTTCATTTTTCCCACTTCCCATAGTTTCACCAGAAAACAACCGAGTAAAGGGTGGCTTTGTCTGACCTCTACATAGACAAGGAAGAAGAATTACCATGAGGGCAAGGTCAAACATATAGTTACTCTCCATCTTAAGATGAGTTTTTCCATTGCCCCACTGCTAGGTATCCTATTTGTGACTCTGGCTCTCGTAGAGAAAAAGGGGCACAGAAAATCATGTCTAAGTGAGACTCATATATAAAGGTTAAGTGTTCATCAAGCTGACATCCGAAAGCAGTGGGGTCCAAACCCACAAGTCCGACATTAACCCATTAACCCACATGTCTAACACCAATTGCAGTGTCCTCCACCATCTTTCAATACAGATGACATGTTGCTGTCTGAAGGAGGAGAGACGAGGCAGTGAATGTGTAAGCAGAGCAGCGTGGGCAGTGGATATGTCAGCATATCTCTACACGGCTACTCCAACAGCCTGGGCTTCCTCTGGGTAGGTCGATGTGTCTTCGGCTCAGGGACGTCTTGCCGGGAAGGAGCCTTGACAGCTAAAGCAGAGAACAGGTGAGGCAGCTGCACCCTGCTCCCACGTTGAGAAATGAAGAGACCCAACTAGAATGGCAATGCTCAAGGAGCCATTGATCACTCCGCCCTTCATTTAACCGCACGTGTGTATCGCCCAGGTTGGCACAATCCATGATCTAAATCCAAATTTGCGACCTGGCACCCGATCAAAGCTCTTTAACACCAACATGGAATTAAGTAACATCAGGACCTTAATTCTAAAACTTATGGAATGTTCCCCCACTCAGAAAGTTTGTAAGCCAACTACTCTGTGCCATGATACGCCAAAATTTAGCTATTCACTTTATCTATGGCCCAAAATATAAAACAAGTGCTCAGAGGAAACAATTATTGCTCGCTATGAAGAAATCTTCATTCCAATAGGAACCATTCAAATTCTGTCTCCATCGGCAAAATCAAAGCTGGACAGGCCGTGCATAAACTCAGCACTCTTAGGCACCAGTTCACAGTCTCCAATATCGTCCTCTGGTGGGCTTCGGGTCGACCCGTGCCAGTTACCTCGCTCAGCCTTCACGGGGTATCCACCGGTCACCTTGCTTGTAGACCATGGGCTCTCGCCACTATTCAACAAGTTGGGCTCCTGATGCGACGTGGTGAACTTTACTCGAGTCACCCTCGTGTTCTCCTTTTCAGGTAAACCAAATCCACAGGTATCCGTGCCCATATGCAAGCAGTCCTTTTATTGCTGCATTTCTCCGACCTCCACACCACATGTAGATCCACGTGGACACTCAGGAAGCAATTCAGCCTGCTCACACACTCTCTTTGACACACAGTCCCAGGGAGATGTTTTCTCCCTAATCCCAGATATTTTTTTAACTTCAGGCAAAGACATATGGTTCCAGAGTACAGGAAAGCACTTGTGGGCATCAATTTCACTGCATAGCTGTCTTCCCAGAGGTGGTCTAAACCCAGCTAAAGATCACCCCATTTTGGTGGCTCAAAGCAAGTGGGCTTACAAACTTTTATTTTCACCACTTCCCATAGTTTCCCCAGAAAACAACCGAGTAAAGGGTGGCTTTGTCTGACCTCTCGATAGACAAGAAAGAAGAGTTACCATGAGGGCAAGGTCAAACAAATAGCTACTCTCCATCTTAAGGTGAGTTTTTCCATTGCCCCACTGCTAGGTATCCTATTTGTGACTCTGGCTCTCGTAGAGAAACAGGGGCACAGAAACTCATGTCTAAGTGACACTCATATATAAAGGTTAAGTGTTCATCAAGCAGACATCGGAAAGCAGTGTGGTCCAAACCCACAAGTCCGACATTTACCCATTAACCCGCATGTCTAACACCAATTGCAATGTCCTCCTCCATCTTTCAAAAAAGACGGCATGTTGCCGGCTGAAGGAGGACAGCCGAGGCAGTGAATGTGTAAGCAGAGCCGCGTGGGCAGTGAATATGTCAGCATATCTCTGCATGGCTACTCCAACAGCCCGGGCTTCCTCTGGGTAGGTCCATGTGTCTTCGGTTCAGGACGTCTTGCCGGAAAGGAGCCTTGACAACTAAAGCAGGTAAGAAGCTGAGGCAGCTGCACCCTGCTCCCACGTTAAGAAATGAAAAGACCCAACTAGAATGGCAATGCTCAAGGAGCCATTGATCCCTCCGCCCTTGATTTAACCGCACGTGTGTATCACCCAGGTTGGCACAATCCATGATCTAAATCCAAATTTGCAAACCTGGCACCCGATCAAAATTCTTTAACCCCAACATGGAATTAAGTAACATCAGGACCTTAATTCTAAAACTTATGGAATGTTCCCCAACTCAGAATGTTTGTAAGCCAACTACTCTGTGCCTTTATACGCCAAATTTTAGCTATTCACTTTATTTTTGGCCCACTAATATAAAACCAGTGCTCAGAGGAAACAATCATTGCTCGCCATGAAGAAATCTTCATTCTAATAGGAACCTTTCAAAGTCTGTGTTAATCGGCAAAATCAAAGCCGGACTGGCTGTGCATAAAGTCAGCACTCTTAGGCACCAGTTCACAGTCCCCAATATCGCCCTCTGGTGGGCTTCTGGTCGACCCGTGCCGGTACCTCACTCAGCCTTCACGGGATGTCCACTGGTCACCTTGCTTTTAGACCATGGGCTCTCGCCACTATTCAACAAGTTGGGCTCCTGATGTGACATGGTGAACTTTACTCGAGTCACCCTTGTGTTCTCCTTTTCAGGTAAACAAATCCACAGGTATCCGTGCCCATACGCAAGCAGTCCTTTTATTGCTGCATTTCTCCGACCTCCACACCATATGTAGATACACGTGGACACCCAGCAAGCAATTGAGCCTGCTCACAGGCTCTCTTTAACACACACTCCCAGGGAGATGTTTTCTCCCTAATCCCAGATATTTTTTTACCTTCTGGCAAAGACTTTCGGTTCCTGAGTACAACAAGCACTGGTGGGCATCTATTTCACTGCATAGCTGTCTTCCCAGAGGTGGTCAAAACCCGGCTAAAGATCACCCCATTTTGGTGGCTCAAGGCAAGTGGGCTTACAAACTTTCATTTTTCCCACTTCCCATATTTTCCCTAGAAAACAACCGCGTAAAGGGTGGCTTTATCTGACCTCTGGATAGACAAGGAAGAAGAATTACCACAATGGCAATGTCAAACAAATAGCAACTCTCCATCTTAAGATGAGTTTTTCCATTGCCCCACTGCTAGGTATCCTATTTGTGACTCTGGCTCTCATAGAGAAACAGGGGCACAGAAACTCATGTCTAAGTGAGACTCATATATAAAGGTTAAGTGTTCATCAAGCAGACATCTGAAAGCAGTGTGGTCCAAACCCACAAGTCCGACATTAACCCATTAACCCACATGTCCAAGACCAATTGCAATGTCCTCCTCCATCTTTCAAAACAGACGACATGTTGCAGGCTGAAGGAGGGGGGCCGAAACAGTGAATGTGTAAGCAGGGCCGCGTGGTCTGTGGATATATCAGCATATCTCTGCACGGCTACTCCAACAACCCGGGCTACCTTTGGGTAAGTACATGTGTCTTCGGCTCAGTGACGTCTTGCCGGAAAGGAGCCTTGACAGCTAAAGCAGGGAACAAGCTGAGGCAGCTGCACCCTGCTCCCACGTTCAGAAATGAAGAGACCCAACTAGAATGGCAATGCTCATGGAGCCATTGTCACTCCGCCCTTCATTTAACCGCACGTGTGTATCGCCCAGGTTGGCACAATCCACGAACTAAATCCACATTTGTGAACCTGGCACCCGTTCAAAATTCTTTAACCCCAACATGGAATTAAGTAACATCAGGACCTTAATTCAAAGCCTTATGGAATGTTCCCCCACTCAGAAAGTTTGTAAGCCAACTGCTCTGTGCCTTTATACCCTTAATTTTAGCTATTCACTTTATGTATGGCCCACTAATATAAAACCAGTGCTCAGAGGAAACAATCATTGCTCGCTATGAAGAAATCTTCATTCCAATTGGAACCTTTCAAAGTCTGTGTCCATCGGCAAAATCAAAGACGGACAGGCCTTGGATAAAGTAAGCACTCTTAGGCACCAGTTCACAGTCCCCTATATCACCCTCTGGTGGGCTTCTGGTCGACCCGTGCCGGCTACCTCGCTCAGCCTTCACGGGGTGTCCACTGGCCACCTTGCTTGTAGACCATGGGCTCTCACCACTATTCAAAAAGTTGGGCTCCTTATGCGACTTGGTGAACTTTACTCGAGTCACCCTTGTGTTCTCCTTTTCAGGTAAACCAAATCCACAGGTATCCGTGCCCATACGCAAGCAGTCCTTTTATTGCTGCATTTCTCCGACGTCCACACCATATGTAGATCCACGTGGACACCCAGCAAGCAATTCAGGCTGCTCACAGGCTCTCTTTAACACACAGTCCCAGGGAGATGTTTTCTCCATAATCCCAGATTTTTTTTTTTAACTTCTGGCCAAGTCTTATGGTTCCTGAGTACACGAAAGCACTGGTGGGCATCTATTTCACTGCATAGCTGTCTTCCCAGAGGTGGTGTAAACCCAGCTAAAGATCACCCCATTTTGGTGGCTCAAAGCAAGTCGGCTTACAAACTTTCATTTTTCCCACTTCCCATAGTTTCACCAGAAAACAACCGAGTAAAGGGTGGCTTTGTCTGACCTCTACATAGACAAGGAAGAAGAATTACCATGAGGGCAAGGTCAAACATATAGTTACTCTCCATCTTAAGATGAGTTTTTCCATTGCCCCACTGCTAGGTATCCTATTTGTGACTCTGGCTCTCGTAGAGAAAAAGGGGCACAGAAAATCATGTCTAAGTGAGACTCATATATAAAGGTTAAGTGTTCATCAAGCTGACATCCGAAAGCAGTGGGGTCCAAACCCACAAGTCCGACATTAACCCATTAACCCACATGTCTAACACCAATTGCAGTGTCCTCCACCATCTTTCAATACAGATGACATGTTGCTGTCTGAAGGAGGAGAGACGAGGCAGTGAATGTGTAAGCAGAGCAGCGTGGGCAGTGGATATGTCAGCATATCTCTACACGGCTACTCCAACAGCCTGGGCTTCCTCTGGGTAGGTCGATGTGTCTTCGGCTCAGGGACGTCTTGCCGGGAAGGAGCCTTGACAGCTAAAGCAGAGAACAGGTGAGGCAGCTGCACCCTGCTCCCACGTTGAGAAATGAAGAGACCCAACTAGAATGGCAATGCTCAAGGAGCCATTGATCACTCCGCCCTTCATTTAACCGCACGTGTGTATCGCCCAGGTTGGCACAATCCATGATCTAAATCCAAATTTGCGACCTGGCACCCGATCAAAGCTCTTTAACACCAACATGGAATTAAGTAACATCAGGACCTTAATTCTAAAACTTATGGAATGTTCCCCCACTCAGAAAGTTTGTAAGCCAACTACTCTGTGCCATGATACGCCAAAATTTAGCTATTCACTTTATCTATGGCCCAAAATATAAAACAAGTGCTCAGAGGAAACAATTATTGCTCGCTATGAAGAAATCTTCATTCCAATAGGAACCATTCAAATTCTGTCTCCATCGGCAAAATCAAAGCTGGACAGGCCGTGCATAAACTCAGCACTCTTAGGCACCAGTTCACAGTCTCCAATATCGTCCTCTGGTGGGCTTCGGGTCGACCCGTGCCAGTTACCTCGCTCAGCCTTCACGGGGTATCCACCGGTCACCTTGCTTGTAGACCATGGGCTCTCGCCACTATTCAACAAGTTGGGCTCCTGATGCGACGTGGTGAACTTTACTCGAGTCACCCTCGTGTTCTCCTTTTCAGGTAAACCAAATCCACAGGTATCCGTGCCCATATGCAAGCAGTCCTTTTATTGCTGCATTTCTCCGACCTCCACACCACATGTAGATCCACGTGGACACTCAGGAAGCAATTCAGCCTGCTCACACACTCTCTTTGACACACAGTCCCAGGGAGATGTTTTCTCCATACTCCCAGATTTTTTTTTAACTTCAGGCAAAGACATATGGTTCCAGAGTACAGGAAAGCACTTGTGGGCATCAATTTCACTGCATAGCTGTCTTCCCAGAGGTGGTCTAAACCCAGCTAAAGATCACCCCATTTTGGTGGCTCAAAGCAAGTGGGCTTACAAACTTTTATTTTCACCACTTCCCATAGTTTCCCCAGAAAACAACCGAGTAAAGGGTGGCTTTGTCTGACCTCTCGATAGACAAGAAAGAAGAGTTACCATGAGGGCAAGGTCAAACAAATAGCTACTCTCCATCTTAAGGTGAGTTTTTCCATTGCCCCACTGCTAGGTATCCTATTTGTGACTCTGGCTCTCGTAGAGAAACAGGGGCACAGAAACTCATGTCTAAGTGACACTCATATATAAAGGTTAAGTGTTCATCAAGCAGACATCGGAAAGCAGTGTGGTCCAAACCCACAAGTCCGACATTTACCCATTAACCCGCATGTCTAACACCAATTGCAATGTCCTCCTCCATCTTTCAAAAAAGACGGCATGTTGCCGGCTGAAGGAGGACAGCCGAGGCAGTGAATGTGTAAGCAGAGCCGCGTGGGCAGTGAATATGTCAGCATATCTCTGCATGGCTACTCCAACAGCCCGGGCTTCCTCTGGGTAGGTCCATGTGTCTTCGGTTCAGGACGTCTTGCCGGAAAGGAGCCTTGACAACTAAAGCAGGTAAGAAGCTGAGGCAGCTGCACCCTGCTCCCACGTTAAGAAATGAAAAGACCCAACTAGAATGGCAATGCTCAAGGAGCCATTGATCCCTCCGCCCTTGATTTAACCGCACGTGTGTATCACCCAGGTTGGCACAATCCATGATCTAAATCCAAATTTGCAAACCTGGCACCCGATCAAAATTCTTTAACCCCAACATGGAATTAAGTAACATCAGGACCTTAATTCTAAAACTTATGGAATGTTCCCCAACTCAGAATGTTTGTAAGCCAACTACTCTGTGCCTTTATACGCCAAATTTTAGCTATTCACTTTATTTTTGGCCCACTAATATAAAACCAGTGCTCAGAGGAAACAATCATTGCTCGCCATGAAGAAATCTTCATTCTAATAGGAACCTTTCAAAGTCTGTGTTAATCGGCAAAATCAAAGCCGGACTGGCTGTGCATAAAGTCAGCACTCTTAGGCACCAGTTCACAGTCCCCAATATCGCCCTCTGGTGGGCTTCTGGTCGACCCGTGCCGGTACCTCACTCAGCCTTCACGGGATGTCCACTGGTCACCTTGCTTTTAGACCATGGGCTCTCGCCACTATTCAACAAGTTGGGCTCCTGATGCGACGTGGTGAACTTTACTCGAGTCACCCTTGTGTTCTCCTTTTCAGGTAAACAAATCCACAGGTATCCGTGCCCATACGCAAGCAGTCCTTTTATTGCTGCATTTCTCCGACCTCCACACCATATGTAGATACACGTGGACACCCAGCAAGCAATTCAGCCTGCTCACAGGATCTCTTTAACACACACTCCCAGGGAGATGTTTTCTCCCTAATCCCAGATATTTTTTACCTTCTGGCAAAGACTTACGGTTCCTGAGTACAACAAAGCACTGGTGGGCATCTATTTCACTGCATAGCTGTCTTCCCAGAGGTGGTCAAAACCCGGCTAAAGATCACCCCATTTTGGTGGCTCAAGGCAAGTGGGCTTACAAACTTTCATTTTTCCCACTTCCCATATTTTCCCTAGAAAACAACCGCGTAAAGGGTGGCTTTGTCTGACCTCTGGATAGACAAGGAAGAAGAATTACCACAATGGCAATATCAAACAAATAGCTACTCTCCATCTTAAGATGAGTTTTTTCATTGCCCCACTGCTAGGTATCCTATTTGTGACTCTGGCTCTCGTAGAGAAACAGAGGCACAGAAACTCATGTCTAAGTGACACTCATATATAAAGGTTAAGTGTTCATCAAGCAGACATCTGAAAGCAGTGTGGTCCAAACCCACAAGTCCGACATTAACCCATTAACCCACATATCCAAGACCAATTGCAATGTCCTCCTCCATCTTTCAAAACAGACGACATGTTGCAGGCTGAAGGAGGGGGGCCGAGACATTGAATGTGTAAACAGAGCCGCGTGGTCTGTGGATATATCAGCATATCTCTGCAAGGCTACTCCAACAATCCGGGCTTCCTTTGGGTAAGTACATGTGTCTTCGTCTCAGGGACGTCTTGCCGGAAAGGAGCCTTGACAGCTAAAGCAGGGAACAAGCTGAGGCAGCTGCACCCTGCTCCCACGTTCAGAAATGAAGAGACCCAACTAGAAAGGCAATGCTCATGGAGCCATTGATCCCTCCGTCCTTCATTTAACCGCACGTGTGTATCGCCCAGGTTGGCACAATCCACGAACTAAATCCAAATTTGTGAACCTGGCACCCGTTCAATATTCTTTAACCCCAACATGGAATTAAGTAACATCAGGACCTTAATTCTAAAACTTATGGAATGTTCCCCCAAACGGAAAGTTTGTAAGCCAACTACTCTGTGCCTATATACGCCAAATTTTAGCTATTCACTTTATGTATGTCCCACTAATATAAAACCAGTGCTCAGAGGAAACAATCATTGCTCGCTATGAAGAAATCTTCATTCCAATTGGAACCTTTCAAAGTCTGTGTCCATCGGCAAAATCAAAGACGGACAGGCCGTGGATAAAGTAAGCACTCTTAGGCACCAGTTCACACTCCCCTATATCGCCCTCTGGTGGGCTTCTGGTCGACCCGTGCCGGCTACCTCGCTCAGCCTTCACGGGGTGTCCACTGGTCACCTTGCTTGTAGACCATGGGCTCTCGGCACTATTCAACAAGTTGGGCTCCTTATGCGACGTGGTGAACTTTACTCGAGTCACCCTGTGTTCTCCTTTTCAGGTAAACCAAATCCACAGGTATCCGTGCCCATACGCAAGCAGTCCTTTTATTGCTGCATTTCTCCGACCTCCACACCATATGTAGATCCACGTGGACACCCAGCAAGCCATTCAGGCTGCTCACAGGCTCTCTTTAACACACAGTCCCAGGGAGATGTTTTATACATAATCCAAGATTTTTTTTTTAACTTCTGGCCAAGTCTTATGGTTCCTGAGTACATGAAAGCACTGGTGGGCATCTATTTCACTGCATAGCTGTCTTCCCAGAGGTGGTGTAAACCCAGCTAAAGATCACCCCATTTTGGTGGCTCAAAGCAAGTCGGCTTACAAACTTTCATTTTTCCCACTTCCCATAGTTTCACCAGAAAACAACCGAGTAAAGGGTGGCTTTGTCTGACCTCTACATAGACAAGGAAGAAGAATTACCATGAGGGCACAGTCAAACAAATAGCTACTCAACCATCTTTAGAGGAGTTTTTCCATTGCCCCACTGCTAGGTATCCTATTTGTGACTCTGGCTCTCGTAGAGAAAAAGGGGCACAGAAAATCATGTCTAAGTGAGACTCATATATAAAGGTTAAGTGTTCATCAAGCAGACATCCGAAAGCAGTGTGGTCCAAACCCACAAGATGTCCGACATTAACCCATTAACCCACATGTCTAACACCAATTGCATTGTCCTCCTCCATCTTTCAATACAGATGACATGTTGCTGTCTGAAGGAGGAGAGCCGAGGCAGTGAATGTGTAAGCAGAGCAGCGTGGGCAGTGGATATATCAGCATATCTCTACAAGGCTACTCCAACAGCCTGGGCTTCCTCTGGGTAGGTCCATGTGTTTTCGGCTCAGGGACGTCTTGCCGGGAAGGAGCCTTGACAGCTAAAGCAGGGAACAAGGTGAGGCAGCTGCACCCTGCTCCCACGTACAGAAATGAAGAGACCCAACTAGAATGGCAATGCTCAAGGAGCCATTGATCACTCCGCCCTTCAATTAACCGCACGTGTATATCGCCCAGGATGGCACAATCCATGATCTAAATCCAAATTTGCGACCTGGCACCCAATCAAAATTCTTTAACCCCAACATGGAATTAAGTAACATCAGGACCTTAATTCTAAACCTTATGGAATGTTCCCCCACTCAGAAAGTTTGTAAGCAAACTACTCTGTGCCATTATACACCAAAATTTAGCTATTCACTTTATCTATGGCCCAAAATATAAAACAAGTGCTCAGAGGAAACAATCATTGCTCGCTATGAAGAAATCTTCATTCCAATAGGAACCATTCAAAGTCTGTCTCCATCGGAAAATCAAAGCCGGACAGGCCGTGCATAAACTCAGCACTCATAGGCACCAGTTCACAGTCTCCAATATCGTCCTCTGGTGGGCTTCGGGTCGACCCGTGCCAGTTACCTCGCTCAGCTTTCACGGGGTATCCACCGGTCACCTTGCTTGTAGACCATGGGCTCTCGCCACTATTCAACAAGTTGGGCTCCTGATGCGATGTGGTGAACTTTACTCGAGTCACCCTCTTGTTCTCCTTTTCATGTAAACCAAATCCACAGGTATCCGTGCCCATAAGCAAGCAGTCCTTTTATTGCTGCATTTCTCCGACCTCCACACCACATGTAGATCCACGTGGACACTCAGGAAGCAATTCAGCCTGCTCACAGGCTCTCTTTAACACACAGTCCCAGGGAGATGTTTTCTCCATACTCCCAGATTTTTTTTAACTTCTGGCAAAGACATATGGTTCCAGAGTACAGGAAAGCACTGGTGGGCATCTATTTCAATGCATAGCTGTCTACCCAGAGGTGGTCTAAACCCAGCTAAAGATAACCCCATTTTAGTGGTTCAAAGCAAGTGGGCTTACATACTTTCATTTTTCCAGCTTTCCATAGTTTCCCCAGAAAACAACCGAGTACAGGGTGGCTTTGTCTGACTTCTGGATAGACAAGGAAGTAGAATTACCATGAGGCAAGGTCAAACAAATAGCTGCTCTCCATCTTAAGATGAGTTTTTCCATTGCCCAACTGCTAGGTATCCTATTTGTGACTCTGGCTCTCGTAGAGAAACAGGGACACAGAAACTCATGTCTAAGCGAGACTCATATATCAAGGTTAAGTGTTCATCAAGCAGACATCCGAAAGCAGTGTGGTCCAAACCCACAATTCCGACAACAACCCATTAACCCACATGTCCAACACCAATTGCAATGTCCTCCTCCATCTTTCAAAACATTCGACATGTTGCTGGCTGAAGGAGGAGAGCCCAGGCAGTGAATGTGTAAGCAGAGCAGCATGGGCAGTGGATATGTCAGCAAATCTCTGCATGGCTACTCCAGCAGCCCGGCTTTCCTCTTGGTAGGTCCATGTGTCTTCGGCTCAGGGACGTCTTGCCAGAAAGGAGCCTTGACAGCTAAAGCAGGGAACAAGCTGAGTCAGTGCACCCTGCTCCCATATTCAGAAATGAAGAGACCCAACTAGAATGGCAATGATCAAGGAGCCATTGGTCCCTCCGCCCTTCATTTAACCGCACGTGTGTATCGCCCAGGTTGGCACAGTCCACGAACTAAATCCACATTTGTGAACCAGGCACCCGTCCAAAATTCTTTAACCCCAACATGGAATTAAGTTACATCAGACCTTAATTCTAAAACTTATGGAATGTTCCCCACTCGGAGAGTTTGTAAACCAACTACTCTGTGCCTTTAAACGCCAAATTTTAGCTATCCACTTTATCTATGGCCCACTAATATAAAACCAGTGCTCAGAGGAAACAATCATTGATCGCTATGAAGAAATCTTCATTCCAATAGGAACCTTTCAAAGTCTGTGCAAATCGGCAAAATCAAAGACGGACAGGCCGTGCATACACTCAGCACTCTTAGGCACCAGTTCACAGTCTCCAATATCGCCCTATGGCAGGCTTCTGGTCGACCCGTGCCAGCTACCTCACTCAGCCTCCACTGGGTGTCCACCGATCTCCTTGCTTGTAGACCATGGGCTCTCGCCAATGTTCAACAAGCCTGGGCTCCTGATGCGACGTGGTGAACTTTAGTCGAATCACCCTCTTTTTCTCCTTTTCAGGTAAACCAAATCCACAGGTATCTGGGCCCATACACAAGCAGTACTTTTATTGCTGCAGTTCTCCGACCTCCACTCCATATGAAGATCCATGTGGTCACCCAGCAAGCAATTCAGCCTGCCACAGGCTCTCTTTAACACACAGTCCAGGGAGATGTTTTCTCCCTACTCTCAGATTTTATTTTAACTTCTGGCAAAGGCTAATTGTTCCTGAGTACACGAAAGCACTGGTGGGAATCTAATTAACTGCAGAGCAGTCTTCCCATAGGTAGCTTAACCCAGCTAAAGATCACCCAATTTTGGTGGCTCTAAGCATGTGGGCTTACAAACTTTCATTTTTCCCACTTCCCATATTTTCCCCAGAAAACAACCGAGTAAAGGGTGGCTTTGTCTGACCTCTGGATAGACAAGGAAGAAGAATTACCATGAGGGCACAGTCAAACAAATAGCTACTCAACCATCTTTAGAGGAGTTTTTCCATTGCCCCACTGCTAGGTATCCTATTTGTGACTGTGGCTCTCGTAGAGAAACAGGGGCACAGAAACTCATGTCTAAGTGAGACTCATATATAAATGTTAAGTGTTCATCAAGCAGACATCTGAAAGCAGTGTGGTCCAAACCCACAAGTCCGACATTAACCCATTAACCCACATGTCCAAACCAATTGCAATGTCCTCCTCCATCTTTCAAAACAGACGACATGTTGCAGGCTGAAGGAGGGGGGCCGAGACAGTGAATGTGTTAGCAGAGCCGCATGGTCTGTGGATATATCAGCATATCTCTGCACGGCTACTCCAACAACCCGGGCTTCCTTTGGGTAAATACATGTGTCTTCGGCTCAGCGACGTCTTGCCAGAAAGGAGCCTTGACAGCTAAAGCAGGGAACAAGCTGAGGCAGCTGCACCCTGCTCCCACGTTCAGAAATGAAGGGACCCAACTAGAATGGCAATGCTCAAGGAGCCATTGATCCCTCCGCCCTTCATTTAACTGCACGTGTGTATCACCCAGGTTGGCACAATCCACGAACTAAATCCACATTTGTGAACCTGGAACCCGTTCAAAATTCTTTAACCCCAACATGGAATTAAGTAACATCAGGACCTTAATTCAAAGCCTTATGGAATGTTCCCCCACTCAGAAAGTTTGTAAGCCAACTGCTCTGTGCCTTTATACCCTTAATTTTAGCTATTCACTTTATGTATGTCCCACTAATATAAAACCAGTGCTCAGAGGAAACAATCATTGCTCGCCATGAAGAAATCTTCATTCTAATAGGAACCTTTCACAGTCTGTGTCCATTGGCAAAATCAAAGCCGCACAGGCCGTGCATAAAGTCAGCACGCTTAGGCACCAGTTCACAGTCCCCAATATCGCCCTCTGGTGGGCTTCTGGTCGACCCGTGCCGGCTACATCACTCAGCCTTCACGGGGTGTCCACTGGTCACCTGCTTGTAGACCATGGGCTCTCGCCACTATTCAACAAGTTGGGCTCCTGATGCGACGTGGTGAACATTCCTCGAGTCACCCTTGTGTTCCCCTTTAGAGGTAAACCAAATCCACAGGTATCCGTGCCCATACGCAAGCAATCCTGTTATTGCTGAATTTCTCCGACCTCCACACCATATGTAGATCCACGTGGACACACAGCAAGCAATTCAGCCTCCTCACAGGCTCTCTTTAACACACACTCCAGGGAGATGTTTATTCCCTAATCCCAGATTTTTTTTACTTCTGGCCAAGTCTTATGGTTCCTGAGTACACCAAAGAACTGGTGGGCATCTATTTCACTGCATACCTGTCTTCCCAGAGGTGGTCAAAACCCAGTTAAAGGTCACCCCATTTTGGTCGCTCAAGCAAATGGGCTTACAAACTTTCATTTTTCCCCCTTACCGTAGTTTCCCCAGAAAACAACCGAGTAAAGGGTGGCTTTTTCTGACCTCTGGATCGACAAGGAAGAAGAATTACCATGAGGGCAAGGTCAAGCATATAGTTACTCTCCATCTTAAGATGAGTTTTTCCATTGCCCCACTGCTAGGTATCCTATTTGTGACTCTGGCTCTCGTAGAGAAACAGGGGCACAGAAACTCATGTCTAAGTGACACTCATATATAAAGGTTAAGTGTTCATCAAGCTGACATCCGAAAGCAGTGTGGTCCAAACCCACAAGTCCGACATTAACCTATTAACCCACATGTCTAAAAACAATTGCAGTGTCCTCCTCCATCTTTCAAAACAGATGACATGTTGCTGGCTGAAGGAGGAGAGACGAGGCAGTGAATGTGTAAGCAGAGCAGCGTGGGCAGTGGATATGTCAGCATATCTCTACACGGCTACTCCAACAGCCCGGGCTTCCTCTGGGTAAGTACATGTGTCTTCGGCTAAGGGACGTCTTGCCGGAAAGGAGCCTTGTCAGCTAAATCAGGGAACAAGATGAGGCAGCTGCACCCTGCTCCCATGTTCAGAAATGAAGAGACCCAACAAGAATGGCAATGCTCAAGGAGCCATTGATCCCTCCGCCCTTGATTTAACCGCACGTGTGTATCGCCCAGGTTGGCACAATCCACGAACTAAATCCACATTTGCGAACTTGGCACCCGTTCAAAATTCTTTAACCACAACATGGAATTAAGTAACACCAGGACCTTAATTCTAAAACTTATGGAATGTACCCCCACTCAGAAAGATTGTAAGCCAACTACTCTGTGCCATCATACGCCAAATTTTAGCTATTCACTTTATCTATGGCCCAAAATATAAAACAAGTGCTCAGAGGAAATATCATTGCTCGCCATGAAGAAATCTTCATTCCAATAGGAACCATTCAAAGTCTGTGTCAATCGGCAAAATCAAAGCCGGACAGGCCGTGCATAAAGTCAGCACTCGTAGGCACCAGATCACAGTCTCCAATATCATCCTCTGGTGTGCTTCTTGTCGACCCGTACCGGGGACATCACTCAGCCTCCACTGGGTGTCCACCGATCTCCTTGCTTGTAGACCATGGGCTCTTGCCAATGTTCAACAAGCCTGGGCTCCTGATGCGACGTGGTGAACTTTAGTCAAATCACCCTCTTTTTCTCCTTTTCAGGTAAACCAAATCCACAGGTATCTGGGCCCATACACAAGCAGGCCTTTTATTGCTGCAGTTCTCCGACCTCCACTCCATATGAAGATCCATGTGGTCACCCAGCAAGCAATTCAGTCTGCCACAGGCTCTCTTTAACACACAGTCCAGGGAGATGTTTTCTCCCTACTCTCAGATTTTATTTTAACTTCTGGCAAAGGCTTTTGGTTCCTGAGTACACGAAAGCACTGGTGGGCATCTAATTCACTGCACAGCAGTCTTCCCAGAGGTAGCTTAACCCAGCTAAAGATCACCCAATTTTGGTGGCTCTAAGCATGTGGGCTTACAAACTTTCATTTTTTCCCTCTTCCCATATTTTCCCCAGAAAACAACCGAGTAAAGGGTGGCTTTGTCTGACCTCTGGATAGACAAGGAAGAAGAATTACCATGAGGGCAAAGTCAAACAAATAGCTACTCTCCATCTTAAGATGAGTTTTTCCATTGCCCCACTGCTAGGTATCCGATTTGTGACTCTGGATCTCGTAGAGAAACAGGGGCACAGAAACTCATGTCTAAGTGAGACTCATATATCAAGGTTAAGTGTTCATCAAGCAGACATCTGAAAGCAGTGTGGTCCAAACCCACAAGTCCGACTTTAACCCATTAACCCACATGTCGAAACCAATTGCAATGTCCTCCTCCATCTTTCAAAACAGACGACATGTTGCAGGCTGAAGGAGGGGGGCCGAGACAGTGAATGTGTAAGCAGAGCCGCGTGGTCTGTGGATATATCAGCATATCTCTGCACGGCTACTCCAACAACCCGGGCTTCCTTTGCGTAAGTACATGTGTCTTTGGCTCAGGGACGTCTTGCCAGAAAGGAGCCTTGACAGGTAAAGCAGGGAACAAGCTGAGGCAGCTGCACCCTGCTCCCACGTTCAGAAAAGAAGAGACCCAACTAGAATGGCAATGCTCAAGGAGCCATTGATCCCTCCGCCCTTCATTTAACTGCACGTGTGTATCACCCAGGTTGGCACAATCCACGAACTAAATCCACATTTGTGAACCTGGCACCCGTTCAAAATTCTTTAACCCCAACATGGAATTAAGTAACATCAGGACCTTAATTCAAAGCCTTATGGAATGTTCCCCCACTCAGAAAGTTTGTAAGCCAACTGCTCTGTGCCTTTATACCCCTAATTTTAGCTATTCACTTTATGTATGGCCCACTAATATAAAACCAGTGCTCAGAGGAAACAATGATTTCTCGCCATGAAGAAATCTTCATTCTAATAGGAATCTTTCACAGTCTGTGTCCATCGGCAAAATCAAAGCCGGACAGGCCGTGCATAAAGTCAGCACGCTTAGGCACCAGTTCACAGTCTCCAATATCGTCCTCTGGTGTGCTTCTTGTCGACCCGTACCGGGGACCTCGCTCAGCCTTCATGGGGTATCCACCGGTCACCTTGCTTGTAGACCATGGGCTCTCGCCACTATTCAACAAGCCTGGGGTCCTGATGCACATGGTGAACTTTACTCGAGTCACCCTCGTGTTCTCCTTTTCAGGTAAACCAAATCCACAGGTATCCGTGCCCATACGCAAGCAGTCCTTTTATTGCTGCATTTCTCCGACCTCCACTCCATATGTAGATCCCCGTGGTCACCCAGAAAGCAATTCAGCCTGCTCACAGGCTCTCTTTAACACACCGTCCTAGGAAGATGTTTTCTCCCTACTCCCAGATTTTTTTTAACTTCTGGCAAAGACTTATGGTTCCTGAGTACACGAAAGTACTGGTGGGCATCTATTTCACTGCATAGCTGTCTACCCAGAGGTGGTCTAAACCCAGCTAAAGATAACCCCATTTTAGTGGTTCCAAGCAAGTGGGCTTACATACTTTCATTTTTCCACCTTTCCATAGTTTCCCCAGAAAACAACCGAGTACAGGGTGGCTTTGTCTGACTTCTGGATAGACAAGGAAGTAGAATTACCATGAGGCAAGGTCAAACAAATAGCTGCTCTCCATCTTAAGATGAGTTTTTCCATTGCCCAACTGCTAGGTATCCTATTTGTGACTCTGGCTCTCGTAGAGAAACAGGGACACAGAAACTCATGTCTAAGCGAGACTCATATATCAAGGTTAAGTGTTCATCAAGCAGACATCCGAAAGCAGTGTGGTCCAAACCCACAATTCCGACAACAACCCATTAACCCACATGTCCAACACCAATTGCAATGTCCTCCTCCATCTTTCAAAACATTCGACATGTTGCTGGCTGAAGGAGGAGAGCCCAGGCAGTGAATGTGTAAGCAGAGCAGCATGGGCAGTGGATATGTCAGCAAATCTCTGCATGGCTACTCCAGCAGCCCGGCTTTCCTCTTGGTAGGTCCATGTGTCTTCGGCTCAGGGACGTCTTGCCAGAAAGGAGCCTTGACAGCTAAAGCAGGGAACAAGCTGAGTCAGTGCACCCTGCTCCCATATTCAGAAATGAAGAGACCCAACTAGAATGGCAATGATCAAGGAGCCATTGGTCCCTCCGCCCTTCATTTAACCGCACGTGTGTATCGCCCAGGTTGGCACAGTCCACGAACTAAATCCACATTTGTGAACCAGGCACCCGTCCAAAATTCTTTAACCCCAACATGGAATTAAGTTACATCAGACCTTAATTCTAAAACTTATGGAATGTTCCCCACTCGGAGAGTTTGTAAACCAACTACTCTGTGCCTTTAAACGCCAAATTTTAGCTATCCACTTTATCTATGGCCCACTAATATAAAACCAGTGCTCAGAGGAAACAATCATTGATCGCTATGAAGAAATCTTCATTCCAATAGGAACCTTTCAAAGTCTGTGCAAATCGGCAAAATCAAAGACGGACAGGCCGTGCATACACTCAGCACTCTTAGGCACCAGTTCACAGTCTCCAATATCGCCCTATGGCAGGCTTCTGGTCGACCCGTGCCAGCTACCTCACTCAGCCTCCACTGGGTGTCCACCGATCTCCTTGCTTGTAGACCATGGGCTCTCGCCAATGTTCAACAAGCCTGGGCTCCTGATGCGACGTGGTGAACTTTAGTCGAATCACCCTCTTTTTCTCCTTTTCAGGTAAACCAAATCCACAGGTATCTGGGCCCATACACAAGCAGTACTTTTATTGCTGCAGTTCTCCGACCTCCACTCCATATGAAGATCCATGTGGTCACCCAGCAAGCAATTCAGCCTGCCACAGGCTCTCTTTAACACACAGTCCAGGGAGATGTTTTCTCCCTACTCTCAGATTTTATTTTAACTTCTGGCAAAGGCTAATTGTTCCTGAGTACACGAAAGCACTGGTGGGAATCTAATTAACTGCAGAGCAGTCTTCCCATAGGTAGCTTAACCCAGCTAAAGATCACCCAATTTTGGTGGCTCTAAGCATGTGGGCTTACAAACTTTCATTTTTCCCACTTCCCATATTTTCCCCAGAAAACAACCGAGTAAAGGGTGGCTTTGTCTGACCTCTGGATAGACAAGGAAGAAGAATTACCATGAGGGCACAGTCAAACAAATAGCTACTCAACCATCTTTAGAGGAGTTTTTCCATTGCCCCACTGCTAGGTATCCTATTTGTGACTGTGGCTCTCGTAGAGAAACAGGGGCACAGAAACTCATGTCTAAGTGACACTCATATATAAATGTTAAGTGTTCATCAAGCAGACATCTGAAAGCAGTGTGGTCCAAACCCACAAGTCCGACATTAACCCATTAACCCACATGTCCAAACCAATTGCAATGTCCTCCTCCATCTTTCAAAACAGACGACATGTTGCAGGCTGAAGGAGGGGGGCCGAGACAGTGAATGTGTTAGCAGAGCCGCATGGTCTGTGGATATATCAGCATATCTCTGCACGGCTACTCCAACAACCCGGGCTTCCTTTGGGTAAGTACATGTGTCTTCGGCTCAGCGACGTCTTGCCAGAAAGGAGCCTTGACAGCTAAAGCAGGGAACAAGCTGAGGCAGCTGCACCCTGCTCCCACGTTCAGAAATGAAGGGACCCAACTAGAATGGCAATGCTCAAGGAGCCATTGATCCCTCCGCCCTTCATTTAACTGCACGTGTGTATCACCCAGGTTGGCACAATCCACGAACTAAATCCACATTTGTGAAGCTGGAACCCGTTCAAAATTCTTTAACCCCAACATGGAATTAAGTAACATCAGGACCTTAATTCAAAGCCTTATGGAATGTTCCCCCACTCAGAAAGTTTGTAAGCCAACTGCTCTGTGCCTTTATACCCTTAATTTTAGCTATTCACTTTATGTATGTCCCACTAATATAAAACCAGTGCTCAGAGGAAACAATCATTGCTCGCCATGAAGAAATCTTCATTCTAATAGGAACCTTTCACAGTCTGTGTCCATTGGCAAAATCAAAGCCGCACAGGCCGTGCATAAAGTCAGCACGCTTAGGCACCAGTTCACAGTCCCCAATATCGCCCTCTGGTGGGCTTCTGGTCGACCCGTGCCGGCTACATCACTCAGCCTTCACGGGGTGTCCACTGGTCACCTGCTTGTAGACCATGGGCTCTCGCCACTATTCAACAAGTTGGGCTCCTGATGCGACGTGGTGAACATTCCTCGAGTCACCCTTGTGTTCCCCTTTAGAGGTAAACCAAATCCACAGGTATCCGTGCCCATACGCAAGCAATCCTGTTATTGCTGAATTTCTCCGACCTCCACACCATATGTAGATCCACGTGGACACACAGCAAGCAATTCAGCCTCCTCACAGGCTCTCTTTAACACACACTCCAGGGAGATGTTTATTCCCTAATCCCAGATTTTTTTTACTTCTGGCCAAGTCTTATGGTTCCTGAGTACACCAAAGAACTGGTGGGCATCTATTTCACTGCATAGCTGTCTACCCAGAGGTGGTCTAAACCCAGCTAAAGATAACCCCATTTTAGTGGTTCCAAGCAAGTGGGCTTACATACTTTCATTTTTCCACCTTTCCATAGTTTCCCCAGAAAACAACCGAGTACAGGGTGGCTTTGTCTGACTTCTGGATAGACAAGGAAGTAGAATTACCATGAGGCAAGGTCAAACAAATAGCTGCTCTCCATCTTAAGATGAGTTTTTCCATTGCCCAACTGCTAGGTATCCTATTTGTGACTCTGGCTCTCGTAGAGAAACAGGGACACAGAAACTCATGTCTAAGCGAGACTCATATATCAAGGTTAAGTGTTCATCAAGCAGACATCCGAAAGCAGTGTGGTCCAAACCCACAATTCCGACAACAACCCATTAACCCACATGTCCAACACCAATTGCAATGTCCTCCTCCATCTTTCAAAACATTCGACATGTTGCTGGCTGAAGGAGGAGAGCCCAGGCAGTGAATGTGTAAGCAGAGCAGCATGGGCAGTGGATATGTCAGCAAATCTCTGCATGGCTACTCCAGCAGCCCGGCTTTCCTCTTGGTAGGTCCATGTGTCTTCGGCTCAGGGACGTCTTGCCAGAAAGGAGCCTTGACAGCTAAAGCAGGGAACAAGCTGAGTCAGTGCACCCTGCTCCCATATTCAGAAATGAAGAGACCCAACTAGAATGGCAATGATCAAGGAGCCATTGGTCCCTCCGCCCTTCATTTAACCGCACGTGTGTATCGCCCAGGTTGGCACAGTCCACGAACTAAATCCACATTTGTGAACCAGGCACCCGTCCAAAATTCTTTAACCCCAACATGGAATTAAGTTACATCAGACCTTAATTCTAAAGCTTATGGAATGTTCCCCACTCGGAGAGTTTGTAAACCAACTACTCTGTGCCTTTAAACGCCAAATTTTAGCTATCCACTTTATCTATGGCCCACTAATATAAAACCAGTGCTCAGAGGAAACAATCATTGATCGCTATGAAGAAATCTTCATTCCAATAGGAACCTTTCAAAGTCTGTGCAAATCGGCAAAATCAAAGACGGACAGGCCGTGCATACACTCAGCACTCTTAGGCACCAGTTCACAGTCTCCAATATCGCCCTATGGCAGGCTTCTGGTCGACCCGTGCCAGCTACCTCACTCAGCCTCCACTGGGTGTCCACCGATCTCCTTGCTTGTAGACCATGGGCTCTCGCCAATGTTCAACAAGCCTGGGCTCCTGATGCGACGTGGTGAACTTTAGTCGAATCACCCTCTTTTTCTCCTTTTCAGGTAAACCAAATCCACAGGTATCTGGGCCCATACACAAGCAGTACTTTTATTGCTGCAGTTCTCCGACCTCCACTCCATATGAAGATCCATGTGGTCACCCAGCAAGCAATTCAGCCTGCCACAGGCTCTCTTTAACACACAGTCCAGGGAGATGTTTTCTCCCTACTCTCAGATTTTATTTTAACTTCTGGCAAAGGCTAATTGTTCCTGAGTACACGAAAGCACTGGTGGGAATCTAATTAACTGCAGAGCAGTCTTCCCATAGGTAGCTTAACCCAGCTAAAGATCAACCAATTTTGGTGGCTCTAAGCATGTGGGCTTACAAACTTTCATTTTTCCCACTTCCCATATTTTCCCCAGAAAACAACCGAGTAAAGGGTGGCTTTGTCTGACCTCTGGATAGACAAGGAAGAAGAATTACCATGAGGGCACAGTCAAACAAATAGCTACTCAACCATCTTTAGAGGAGTTTTTCCATTGCCCCACTGCTAGGTATCCTATTTGTGACTGTGGCTCTCGTAGAGAAACAGGGGCACAGAAACTCATGTCTAAGTGAGACTCATATATAAATGTTAAGTGTTCATCAAGCAGACATCTGAAAGCAGTGTGGTCCAAACCCACAAGTCCGACATTAACCCATTAACCCACATGTCCAAACCAATTGCAATGTCCTCCTCCATCTTTCAAAACAGACGACATGTTGCAGGCTGAAGGAGGGGGGCCGAGACAGTGAATGTGTTAGCAGAGCCGCATGGTCTGTGGATATATCAGCATATCTCTGCACGGCTACTCCAACAACCCGGGCTTCCTTTGGGTAAGTACATGTGTCTTCGGCTCAGCGACGTCTTGCCAGAAAGGAGCCTTGACAGCTAAAGCAGGGAACAAGCTGAGGCAGCTGCACCCTGCTCCCACGTTCAGAAATGAAGGGACCCAACTAGAATGGCAATGCTCAAGGAGCCATTGATCCCTCCGCCCTTCATTTAACTGCACGTGTGTATCACCCAGGTTGGCACAATCCACGAACTAAATCCACATTTGTGAACCTGGAACCCGTTCAAAATTCTTTAACCCCAACATGGAATTAAGTAACATCAGGACCTTAATTCAAAGCCTTATGGAATGTTCCCCCACTCAGAAAGTTTGTAAGCCAACTGCTCTGTGCCTTTATACCCTTAATTTTAGCTATTCACTTTATGTATGTCCCACTAATATAAAACCAGTGCTCAGAGGAAACAATCATTGCTCGCCATGAAGAAATCTTCATTCTAATAGGAACCTTTCACAGTCTGTGTCCATTGGCAAAATCAAAGCCGCACAGGCCGTGCATAAAGTCAGCACGCTTAGGCACCAGTTCACAGTCCCCAATATCGCCCTCTGGTGGGCTTCTGGTCGACCCGTGCCGGCTACATCACTCAGCCTTCACGGGGTGTCCACTGGTCACCTGCTTGTAGACCATGGGCTCTCGCCACTATTCAACAAGTTGGGCTCCTGATGCGACGTGGTGAACATTCCTCGAGTCACCCTTGTGTTCCCCTTTAGAGGTAAACCAAATCCACAGGTATCCGTGCCCATACGCAAGCAATCCTGTTATTGCTGAATTTCTCCGACCTCCACACCATATGTAGATCCACGTGGACACACAGCAAGCAATTCAGCCTCCTCACAGGCTCTCTTTAACACACACTCCAGGGAGATGTTTATTCCCTAATCCCAGATTTTTTTTACTTCTGGCCAAGTCTTATGGTTCCTGAGTACACCAAAGAACTGGTGGGCATCTATTTCACTGCATACCTGTCTTCCCAGAGGTGGTCAAAACCCAGTTAAAGATCACCCCATTTTGGTCGCTCAAGCAAATGGGCTTACAAACTTTCATTTTTCCCCCTTACCGTAGTTTCCCCAGAAAACAACCGAGTAAAGGGTGGCTTTTTCTGACCTCTGGATCGACAAGGAAGAAGAATTACCATGAGGGCAAGGTCAAGCATATAGTTACTCTCCATCTTAAGATGAGTTTTTCCATTGCCCCACTGCTAGGTATCCTATTTGTGACTCTGGCTCTCGTAGAGAAACAGGGGCACAGAAACTCATGTCTAAGTGACACTCATATATAAAGGTTAAGTGTTCATCAAGCTGACATCCGAAAGCAGTGTGGTCCAAACCCACAAGTCCGACATTAACCTATTAACCCACATGTCTAAAAACAATTGCAGTGTCCTCCTCCATCTTTCAAAACAGATGACATGTTGCTGGCTGAAGGAGGAGAGACGAGGCAGTGAATGTGTAAGCAGAGCAGCGTGGGCAGTGGATATGTCAGCATATCTCTACACGGCTACTCCAACAGCCCGGGCTTCCTCTGGGTAAGTACATGTGTCTTCGGCTAAGGGACGTCTTGCCGGAAAGGAGCCTTGTCAGCTAAATCAGGGAACAAGATGAGGCAGCTGCACCCTGCTCCCATGTTCAGAAATGAAGAGACCCAACAAGAATGGCAATGCTCAAGGAGCCATTGATCCCTCCGCCCTTGATTTAACCGCACGTGTGTATCGCCCAGGTTGGCACAATCCACGAACTAAATCCACATTTGCGAACTTGGCACCCGTTCAAAATTCTTTAACCACAACATGGAATTAAGTAACACCAGGACCTTAATTCTAAAACTTATGGAATGTACCCCCACTCAGAAAGATTGTAAGCCAACTACTCTGTGCCATCATACGCCAAATTTTAGCTATTCACTTTATCTATGGCCCAAAATATAAAACAAGTGCTCAGAGGAAATATCATTGCTCGCCATGAAGAAATCTTCATTCCAATAGGAACCATTCAAAGTCTGTGTCAATCGGCAAAATCAAAGCCGGACAGGCCGTGCATAAAGTCAGCACTCGTAGGCACCAGATCACAGTCTCCAATATCATCCTCTGGTGTGCTTCTTGTCGACCCGTACCGGGGACATCACTCAGCCTCCACTGGGTGTCCACCGATCTCCTTGCTTGTAGACCATGGGCTCTTGCCAATGTTCAACAAGCCTGGGCTCCTGATGCGACGTGGTGAACTTTAGTCAAATCACCCTCTTTTTCTCCTTTTCAGGTAAACCAAATCCACAGGTATCTGGGCCCATACACAAGCAGGCCTTTTATTGCTGCAGTTCTCCGACCTCCACTCCATATGAAGATCCATGTGGTCACCCAGCAAGCAATTCAGTCTGCCACAGGCTCTCTTTAACACACAGTCCAGGGAGATGTTTTCTCCCTACTCTCAGATTTTATTTTAACTTCTGGCAAAGGCTTTTGGTTCCTGAGTACACGAAAGCACTGGTGGGCATCTAATTCACTGCACAGCAGTCTTCCCAGAGGTAGCTTAACCCAGCTAAAGATCACCCAATTTTGGTGGCTCTAAGCATGTGGGCTTACAAACTTTCATTTTTTCCCTCTTCCCATATTTTCCCCAGAAAACAACCGAGTAAAGGGTGGCTTTGTCTGACCTCTGGATAGACAAGGAAGAAGAATTACCATGAGGGCAAAGTCAAACAAATAGCTACTCTCCATCTTAAGATGAGTTTTTCCATTGCCCCACTGCTAGGTATCCTATTTGTGACTCTGGCTCTTGTAGAGAAACAGGGGCACAGAAACTCATGTCTAAGTGAGACTCATATATAAAGGTTAAGTGTTCATCAAGCAGACATCTGAAAGCAGTGTGGTCCAAACCCACAAGTCCGACTTTAACCCATTAACCCACATGTCGAAACCAATTGCAATGTCCTCCTCCATCTTTCAAAACAGACGACATGTTGCAGGCTGAAGGAGGGGGGCCGAGACAGTGAATGTGTAAGCAGAGCCGCGTGGTCTGTGGATATATCAGCATATCTCTGCACGGCTACTCCAACAACCCGGGCTTCCTTTGCGTAAGTACATGTGTCTTTGGCTCAGGGACGTCTTGCCAGAAAGGAGCCTTGACAGGTAAAGCAGGGAACAAGCTGAGGCAGCTGCACCCTGCTCCCACGTTCAGAAAAGAAGAGACCCAACTAGAATGGCAATGCTCAAGGAGCCATTGATCCCTCCGCCCTTCATTTAACTGCACGTGTGTATCACCCAGGTTGGCACAATCCACGAACTAAATCCACATTTGTGAACCTGGCACCCGTTCAAAATTCTTTAACCCCAACATGGAATTAAGTAACATCAGGACCTTAATTCAAAGCCTTATGGAATGTTCCCCCACTCAGAAAGTTTGTAAGCCAACTGCTCTGTGCCTTTATACCCCTAATTTTAGCTATTCACTTTATGTATGGCCCACTAATATAAAACCAGTGCTCAGAGGAAACAATGATTTCTCGCCATGAAGAAATCTTCATTCTAATAGGAATCTTTCACAGTCTGTGTCCATCGGCAAAATCAAAGCCGGACAGGCCGTGCATAAAGTCAGCACGCTTAGGCACCAGTTCACAGTCTCCAATATCGTCCTCTGGTGTGCTTCTTGTCGACCCGTACCGGGGACCTCGCTCAGCCTTCATGGGGTATCCACCGGTCACCTTGCTTGTAGACCATGGGCTCTCACCACTATTCAACAAGCCTGGGGTCCTGATGCACATGGTGAACTTTACTCGAGTCACCCTCGTGTTCTCCTTTTCAGGTAAACCAAATCCACAGGTATCCGTGCCCATACGCAAGCAGTCCTTTTATTGCTGCATTTCTCCGTCCTCCACTCCATATGTAGATCCCCGTGGTCACCCAGAAAGCAATTCAGCCTGCTCACAGGCTCTCTTTAACACACCGTCCTAGGAAGATGTTTTCTCCCTACTCCCAGATTTTTTTTAACTTCTGGCAAAGACTTATGGTTCCTGAGTACACGAAAGTACTGGTGGGCATCTATTTCACTGCATAGCTGTCTACCCAGAGGTGGTCTAAACCCAGCTAAAGATAACCCCATTTTAGTGGTTCCAAGCAAGTGGGCTTACATACTTTCATTTTTCCACCTTTCCATAGTTTCCCCAGAAAACAACCGAGTACAGGGTGGCTTTGTCTGACTTCTGGATAGACAAGGAAGTAGAATTACCATGAGGCAAGGTCAAACAAATAGCTGCTCTCCATCTTAAGATGAGTTTTTCCATTGCCCAACTGCTAGGTATCCTATTTGTGACTCTGGCTCTCGTAGAGAAACAGGGACACAGAAACTCATGTCTAAGCGAGACTCATATATCAAGGTTAAGTGTTCATCAAGCAGACATCCGAAAGCAGTGTGGTCCAAACCCACAATTCCGACAACAACCCATTAACCCACATGTCCAACACCAATTGCAATGTCCTCCTCCATCTTTCAAAACATTCGACATGTTGCTGGCTGAAGGAGGAGAGCCCAGGCAGTGAATGTGTAAGCAGAGCAGCATGGGCAGTGGATATGTCAGCAAATCTCTGCATGGCTACTCCAGCAGCCCGGCTTTCCTCTTGGTAGGTCCATGTGTCTTCGGCTCAGGGACGTCTTGCCAGAAAGGAGCCTTGACAGCTAAAGCAGGGAACAAGCTGAGTCAGTGCACCCTGCTCCCATATTCAGAAATGAAGAGACCCAACTAGAATGGCAATGATCAAGGAGCCATTGGTCCCTCCGCCCTTCATTTAACCGCACGTGTGTATCGCCCAGGTTGGCACAGTCCACGAACTAAATCCACATTTGTGAACCAGGCACCCGTCCAAAATTCTTTAACCCCAACATGGAATTAAGTTACATCAGACCTTAATTCTAAAACTTATGGAATGTTCCCCACTCGGAGAGTTTGTAAACCAACTACTCTGTGCCTTTAAACGCCAAATTTTAGCTATCCACTTTATCTATGGCCCACTAATATAAAACCAGTGCTCAGAGGAAACAATCATTGATCGCTATGAAGAAATCTTCATTCCAATAGGAACCTTTCAAAGTCTGTGCAAATCGGCAAAATCAAAGACGGACAGGCCGTGCATACACTCAGCACTCTTAGGCACCAGTTCACAGTCTCCAATATCGCCCTATGGCAGGCTTCTGGTCGACCCGTGCCAGCTACCTCACTCAGCCTCCACTGGGTGTCCACCGATCTCCTTGCTTGTAGACCATGGGCTCTCGCCAATGTTCAACAAGCCTGGGCTCCTGATGCAACGTGGTGAACTTTAGTCGAATCACCCTCTTTTTCTCCTTTTCAGGTAAACCAAATCCACAGGTATCTGGGCCCATACACAAGCAGTACTTTTATTGCTGCAGTTCTCCGACCTCCACTCCATATGAAGATCCATGTGGTCACCCAGCAAGCAATTCAGCCTGCCACAGGCTCTCTTTAACACACAGTCCAGGGAGATGTTTTCTCCCTACTCTCAGATTTTATTTTAACTTCTGGCAAAGGCTAATTGTTCCTGAGTACACGAAAGCACTGGTGGGAATCTAATTAACTGCAGAGCAGTCTTCCCATAGGTAGCTTAACCCAGCTAAAGATCACCCAATTTTGGTGGCTCTAAGCATGTGGGCTTACAAACTTTCATTTTTCCCACTTCCCATATTTTCCCCAGAAAACAACCGAGTAAAGGGTGGCTTTGTCTGACCTCTGGATAGACAAGGAAGAAGAATTACCATGAGGGCACAGTCAAACAAATAGCTACTCAACCATCTTTAGAGGAGTTTTTCCATTGCCCCACTGCTAGGTATCCTATTTGTGACTGTGGCTCTCGTAGAGAAACAGGGGCACAGAAACTCATGTCTAAGTGAGACTCATATATAAATGTTAAGTGTTCATCAAGCAGACATCTGAAAGCAGTGTGGTCCAAACCCACAAGTCCGACATTAACCCATTAACCCACATGTCCAAACCAATTGCAATGTCCTCCTCCATCTTTCAAAACAGACGACATGTTGCAGGCTGAAGGAGGGGGGCCGAGACAGTGAATGTGTTAGCAGAGCCGCATGGTCTGTGGATATATCAGCATATCTCTGCACGGCTACTCCAACAACCCGGGCTTCCTTTGGGTAAGTACATGTGTCTTCGGCTCAGCGACGTCTTGCCAGAAAGGAGCCTTGACAGCTAAAGCAGGGAACAAGCTGAGGCAGCTGCACCCTGCTCCCACGTTCAGAAATGAAGGGACCCAACTAGAATGGCAATGCTCAAGGAGCCATTGATCCCTCCGCCCTTCATTTAACTGCACGTGTGTATCACCCAGGTTGGCACAATCCACGAACTGAATCCACATTTGTGAACCTGGAACCCGTTCAAAATTCTTTAACCCCAACATGGAATTAAGTAACATCAGGACCTTAATTCAAAGCCTTATGGAATGTTCCCCCACTCAGAAAGTTTGTAAGCCAACTGCTCTGTGCCTTTATACCCTTAATTTTAGCTATTCACTTTATGTATGTCCCACTAATATAAAACCAGTGCTCAGAGGAAACAATCATTGCTCGCCATGAAGAAATCTTCATTCTAATAGGAACCTTTCACAGTCTGTGTCCATTGGCAAAATCAAAGCCGCACAGGCCGTGCATAAAGTCAGCACGCTTAGGCACCAGTTCACAGTCCCCAATATCGCCCTCTGGTGGGCTTCTGGTCGACCCGTGCCGGCTACATCACTCAGCCTTCACGGGGTGTCCACTGGTCACCTGCTTGTAGACCATGGGCTCTCGCCACTATTCAACAAGTTGGGCTCCTGATGCGACGTGGTGAACATTCCTCGAGTCACCCTTGTGTTCCCCTTTAGAGGTAAACCAAATCCACAGGTATCCGTGCCCATACGCAAGCAATCCTGTTATTGCTGAATTTCTCCGACCTCCACACCATATGTAGATCCACGTGGACACACAGCAAGCAATTCAGCCTCCTCACAGGCTCTCTTTAACACACACTCCAGGGAGATGTTTATTCCCTAATCCCAGATTTTTTTTACTTCTGGCCAAGTCTTATGGTTCCTGAGTACACCAAAGAACTGGTGGGCATCTATTTCACTGCATACCTGTCTTCCCAGAGGTGGTCAAAACCCAGTTAAAGATCACCCCATTTTGGTCGCTCAAGCAAATGGGCTTACAAACTTTCATTTTTCCCCCTTACCGTAGTTTCCCCAGAAAACAACCGAGTAAAGGGTGGCTTTTTCTGACCTCTGGATCGACAAGGAAGAAGAATTACCATGAGGGCAAGGTCAAGCATATAGTTACTCTCCATCTTAAGATGAGTTTTTCCATTGCCCCACTGCTAGGTATCCTATTTGTGACTCTGGCTCTTGTAGAGAAACAGGGGCACAGAAACTCATGTCTAAGTGACACTCATATATAAAGGTTAAGTGTTCATCAAGCTGACATCCGAAAGCAGTGTGGTCCAAACCCACAAGTCCGACATTAACCTATTAACCCACATGTCTAAAAACAATTGCAGTGTCCTCCTCCATCTTTCAAAACAGATGACATGTTGCTGGCTGAAGGAGGAGAGACGAGGCAGTGAATGTGTAAGCAGAGCAGCGTGGGCAGTGGATATGTCAGCATATCTCTACACGGCTACTCCAACAGCCCGGGCTTCCTCTGGGTAAGTACATGTGTCTTCGGCTAAGGGACGTCTTGCCGGAAAGGAGCCTTGTCAGCTAAAGCAGGGAACAAGATGAGGCAGCTGCACCCTGCTCCCATGTTCAGAAATGAAGAGACCCAACAAGAATGGCAATGCTCAAGGAGCCATTGATCCCTCCGCCCTTGATTTAACCGCACGTGTGTATCGCCCAGGTTGGCACAATCCACGAACTAAATCCACATTTGCGAACTTGGCACCCGTTCAAAATTCATTAACCACAACATGGAATTAAGTAACACCAGGACCTTAATTCTAAAACTTATGGAATGTACCCCCACTCAGAAAGATTGTAAGCCAACTACTCTGTGCCATCATACGCCAAATTTTAGCTATTCACTTTATCTATGGCCCAAAATATAAAACAAGTGCTCAGAGGAAATATCATTGCTCGCCATGAAGAAATCTTCATTCCAATAGGAACCATTCAAAGTCTGTGTCAATCGGCAAAATCAAAGCCGGACAGGCCGTGCATAAAGTCAGCACTCGTAGGCACCAGATCACAGTCTCCAATATCATCCTCTGGTGTGCTTCTTGTCGACCCGTACCGGGGACATCACTCAGCCTCCACTGGGTGTCCACCGATCTCCTTGCTTGTAGACCATGGGCTCTTGCCAATGTTCAACAAGCCTGGGCTCCTGATGCGACGTGGTGAACTTTAGTCAAATCACCCTCTTTTTCTCCTTTTCAGGTAAACCAAATCCACGGGTATCTGGGCCCATACACAAGCAGGCCTTTTATTGCTGCAGTTCTCCGACCTCCACTCCATATGAAGATCCATGTGGTCACCCAGCAAGCAATTCAGTCTGCCACAGGCTCTCTTTAACACACAGTCCAGGGAGATGTTTTCTCCCTACTCTCAGATTTTATTTTAACTTCTGGCAAAGGCTTTTGGTTCCTGAGTACACGAAAGCATTGGTGGGCATCTAATTCACTGCACAGCAGTCTTCCCAGAGGTAGCTTAACCCAGCTAAAGATCACCCAATTTTGGTGGCTCTAAGCATGTGGGCTTACAAACTTTCATTTTTTCCCT
The DNA here is from genome assembly GCF_050624435.1 of Tenrec ecaudatus. NCBI lineage: Eukaryota > Metazoa > Chordata > Mammalia > Afrosoricida > Tenrecidae > Tenrec > Tenrec ecaudatus. The sequence goes on from NW_027459476.1 coordinate 1,277,185, forward strand.
CTTCCCATATTTTCCCCAGAAAACAACCGAGTAAAGGGTGGCTTTGTCTGACCTCTGGATAGACAAGGAAGAAGAATTACCATGAGGGCAAAGTCAAACAAATAGCTACTCTCCATCTTAAGATGAGTTTTTCCATTGCCCCACTGCTAGGTATCCTATTTGTGACTCTGGCTCTTGTAGAGAAACAGGGGCACAGAAACTCATGTCTAAGTGAGACTCATATATAAAGGTTAAGTGTTCATCAAGCAGACATCTGAAAGCAGTGTGGTCCAAACCCACAAGTCCGACTTTAACCCATTAACCCACATGTCGAAACCAATTGCAATGTCCTCCTCCATCTTTCAAAACAGACGACATGTTGCAGGCTGAAGGAGGGGGGGCGAGACAGTGAATGTGTAAGCAGAGCCGCGTGGTCTGTGGATATATCAGCATATCTCTGCACGGCTACTCCAACAACCCGGGCTTCCTTTGCGTAAGTACATGTGTCTTTGGCTCAGCGACGTCTTGCCAGAAAGGAGCCTTGACAGGTAAAGCAGGGAACAAGCTGAGGCAGCTGCACCCTGCTCCCACGTTCAGAAAAGAAGAGACCCAACTAGAATGGCAATGCTCAAGGAGCCATTGATCCCTCCGCCCTTCATTTAACTGCACGTGTGTATCACCCAGGTTGGCACAATCCACGAACTAAATCCACATTTGTGAACCTGGCACCCGTTCAAAATTCTTTAACCCCAACATGGAATTAAGTAACATCAGGACCTTAATTCAAAGCCTTATGGAATGTTCCCCCACTCAGAAAGTTTGTAAGCCAACTGCTCTGTGCCTTTATACCCCTAATTTAGCTATTCACTTTATGTATGGCCCACTAATATAAAACCAGTGCTCAGAGGAAACAATGATTTCTCGCCATGAAGAAATCTTCATTCTAATAGGAATCTTTCACAGTCTGTGTCCTTCGGCAAAATCAAAGCCGGACAGGCCGTGCATAAAGTCAGCACGCTTAGGCACCAGTTCACAGTCTCCAATATCGTCCTCTGGTGTGCTTCTTGTCGACCCGTACCGGGGACCTCGCTCAGCCTTCATGGGGTATCCACCGGTCACCTTGCTTGTAGACCATGGGCTCTCACCACTATTCAACAAGCCTGGGGTCCTGATGCACATGGTGAACTTTACTCTAGTCACCCTCGTGTTCTCCTTTTCAGGTAAACCAAATCCACAGGTATCCGTGCCCATACGCAAGCAGTCCTTTTATTGCTGCATTTCTCCGACCTCCACTCCATATGTAGATCCCCGTGGTCACCCAGAAAGCAATTCAGCCTGCTCACAGGCTCTCTTTAACACACCGTCCTAGGAAGATGTTTTCTCCCTACTCCCAGATTTTTTTTAACTTCTGGCAAAGACTTATGGTTCCTGAGTACACGAAAGTACTGGTGGGCATCTATTTCACTGCATAGCTGTCTACCCAGAGGTGGTCTAAACCCAGCTAAAGATAACCCCATTTTAGTGGTTCCAAGCAAGTGGGCTTACATACTTTCATTTTTCCACCTTTCCATAGTTTCCCCAGAAAACAACCGAGTACAGGGTGGCTTTGTCTGACTTCTGGATAGACAAGGAAGTAGAATTACCATGAGGCAAGGTCAAACAAATAGCTGCTCTCCATCTTAAGATGAGTTTTTCCATTGCCCAACTGCTAGGTATCCTATTTGTGACTCTGGCTCTCGTAGAGAAACAGGGACACAGAAACTCATGTCTAAGCGAGACTCATATATCAAGGTTAAGTGTTCATCAAGCAGACATCCGAAAGCAGTGTGGTCCAAACCCACAATTCCGACAACAACCCATTAACCCACATGTCCAACACCAATTGCAATGTCCTCCTCCATCTTTCAAAACATTCGACATGTTGCTGGCTGAAGGAGGAGAGCCCAGGCAGTGAATGTGTAAGCAGAGCAGCATGGGCAGTGGATATGTCAGCAAATCTCTGCATGGCTACTCCAGCAGCCCGGCTTTCCTCTAGGTAGGTCCATGTGTCTTCGGCTCAGGGACGTCTTGCCAGAAAGGAGCCTTGACAGCTAAAGCAGGGAACAAGCTGAGTCAGTGCACCCTGCTCCCATATTCAGAAATGAAGAGACCCAACTAGAATGGCAATGATCAAGGAGCCATTGGTCCCTCCGCCCTTCATTTAACCGCACGTGTGTATCACCCAGGTTGGCACAGTCCACGAACTAAATCCACATTTGTGAACCAGGCACCCGTCCAAAATTCTTTAACCCCAACATGGAATTAAGTTACATCAGACCTTAATTCTAAAACTTATGGAATGTTCCCCACTCGGAGAGTTTGTAAGCCAACTACTCTGTGCCTTTAAACGCCAAATTTTAGCTATTCACTTTATCTATGGCCCACTAATATAAAACCAGTGCTCAGAGGAAACAATCATTGATCGCTATGAAGAAATCTTCATTCCAATAGGAACCTTTCAAAGTCTGTGCAAATCGGCAAAATCAAAGACGGACAGGCCGTGCATAAAGTCAGCACTCGTAGGCACCAGATCACAGTCTCCAATATCATCCTCTGGTGTGCTTCTTGTCGACCCGTACCGGGGACATCACTCAGCCTCCACTGGGTGTCCACCGATCTCCTTGCTTGTAGACCATGGGCTCTCGCCAATGTTCAACAAGCCTGGGCTCCTGATGCGACGTGGTGAACTTTAGTCAAATCACCCTCTTTTTCTCCTTTTCAGGTAAACCAAATCCACAGGTATCTGGGCCCATACACAAGCAGGCCTTTTATTGCTGCAGTTCTCCGACCTCCACTCCATATGAAGATCCATGTGGTCACCCAGCAAGCAATTCAGTCTGCCACAGGCTCTCTTTAACACACAGTCCAGGGAGATGTTTTCTCCCTACTCTCAGATTTTATTTTAACTTCTGGCAAAGGCTTTTGGTTCCTGAGTACACGAAAGCACTGGTGGGCATCTAATTCACTGCACAGCAGTCTTCCCAGAGGTAGCTTAACCCAGCTAAAGATCACCCAATTTTGGTGGCTCTAAGCATGTGGGCTTACAAACTTTCATTTTTTCCCTCTTCCCATATTTTCCCCAGAAAACAACCGAGTAAAGGGTGGCTTTGTCTGACCTCTGGATAGACAAGGAAGAAGAATTACCATGAGGGCAAAGTCAAACAAATAGCTACTCTCCATCTTAAGATGAGTTTTTCCATTGCCCCACTGCTAGGTATCCTATTTGTGACTCTGGCTCTTGTAGAGAAACAGGGGCACAGAAACTCATGTCTAAGTGAGACTCATATATAAAGGTTAAGTGTTCATCAAGCAGACATCTGAAAGCAGTGTGGTCCAAACCCACAAGTCCGACTTTAACCCATTAACCCACATGTCGAAACCAATTGCAATGTCCTCCTCCATCTTTCAAAACAGACGACATGTTGCAGGCTGAAGGAGGGGGGCCGAGACAGTGAATGTGTAAGCAGAGCCGCGTGGTCTGTGGATATAGCAGCATATCTCTGCACGGCTACTCCAACAACCCGGGCTTCCTTTGGGTAAGTACATGTGTCTTTGGCTCAGGGACGTCTTGCCAGAAATGAGCCTTGACAGGTAAAGCAGGGAACAAGCTGAGGCAGCTGCACCCTGCTCCCACGTTCAGAAAAGAAGAGACCCAACTAGAATGGCAATGCTCAAGGAGCCATTGATCCCTCCGCCCTTCATTTAACTGCACGTGTGTATCACCCAGGTTGGCACAATCCACGAACTAAATCCACATTTGTGAACCTGGCACCCGTTCAAAATTCTTTAACCCCAACATGGAATTAAGTAACATCAGGACCTTAATTCAAAGCCTTATGGAATGTTCCCCCACTCAGAAAGTTTGTAAGCCAACTGCTCTGTGCCTTTATACCCCTAATTTTAGCTATTCACTTTATGTATGGCCCACTAATATAAAACCAGTGCTCAGAGGAAACAATGATTTCTCGCCATGAAGAAATCTTCATTCTAATAGGAATCTTTCACAGTCTGTGTCCATTGGCAAAATCAAAGCCGGACAGGCCGTGCATAAAGTCAGCACGCTTAGGCACCAGTTCACAGTCTCCAATATCGTCCTCTGGTGTGCTTCTGGTCGACCCGTACCGGGGACCTCGCTCAGCCTCCACGGGGTATCCACCGGTCACCTTGCTTGTAGACCATGGGCTCTCACCACTATTCAACAAGCCTGGGGTCCTGATGCACATGGTGAACTTTACTCGAGTCACCCTCGTGTTCTCCTTTTCAGGTAAACCAAATCCACAGGTATCCGTGCCCATACGCAAGCAGTCCTTTTATTGCTGCATTTCTCCGACCTCCACTCCATATGTAGATCCCCGTGGTCACCCAGAAAGCAATTCAGCCTGCTCACAGGCTCTCTTTAACACACCGTCCTAGGAAGATGTTTTCTCCCTACTCCCAGATTTTTTTTTAACTTCTGGCAAAGACTTATGGTTCCTGAGTACACGAAAGTACTGGTGGGCATCTATTTCACTGCATAGCTGTCTACCCAGAGGTGGTCTAAACCCAGCTAAAGATAACCCCATTTTAGTGGTTCCAAGCAAGTGGGCTTACATACTTTCATTTTTCCACCTTTCCATAGTTTCCCCAGAAAACAACCGAGTACAGGGTGGCTTTGTCTGACTTCTGGATAGACAAGGAAGTAGAATTACCATGAGGCAAGGTCAAACAAATAGCTGCTCTCCATCTTAAGATGAGTTTTTCCATTGCCCAACTGCTAGGTATCCTATTTGTGACTCTGGCTCTCGTAGAGAAACAGGGACACAGAAACTCATGTCTAAGCGAGACTCATATATCAAGGTTAAGTGTTCATCAAGCAGACATCCGAAAGCAGTGTGGTCCAAACCCACAATTCCGACAACAACCCATTAACCCACATGTCCAACACCAATTGCAATGTCCTCCTCCATCTTTCAAAACATTCGACATGTTGCTGGCTGAAGGAGGAGAGCCCAGGCAGTGAATGTGTAAGCAGAGCAGCATGGGCAGTGGATATGTCAGCAAATCTCTGCATGGCTACTCCAGCAGCCCGGCTTTCCTCTTGGTAGGTCCATGTGTCTTCGGCTCAGGGACGTCTTGCCAGAAAGGAGCCTTGACAGCTAAAGCAGGGAACAAGCTGAGTCAGTGCACCCTGCTCCCATATTCAGAAATGAAGAGACCCAACTAGAATGGCAATGATCAAGGAGCCATTGGTCCCTCCGCCCTTCATTTAACCGCACGTGTGTATCGCCCAGGTTGGCACAGTCCACGAACTAAATCCACATTTGTGAACCAGGCACCCGTCCAAAATTCTTTAACCCCAACATGGAATTAAGTTACATCAGACCTTAATTCTAAAACTTATGGAATGTTCCCCACTCGGAGAGTTTGTAAACCAACTACTCTGTGCCTTTAAACGCCAAATTTTAGCTATCCACTTTATCTATGGCCCACTAATATAAAACCAGTGCTCAGAGGAAACAATCATTGATCGCTATGAAGAAATCTTCATTCCAATAGGAACCTTTCAAAGTCTGTGCAAATCGGCAAAATCAAAGACGGACAGGCCGTGCATACACTCAGCACTCTTAGGCACCAGTTCACAGTCTCCAATATCGCCCTATGGCGGGCTTCTGGTCGACCCGTGCCAGCTACCTCACTCAGCCTCCACTGGGTGTCCACCGATCTCCTTGCTTGTAGACCATGGGCTCTCGCCAATGTTCAACAAGCCTGGGCTCCTGATGCGACGTGGTGAACTTTAGTCGAATCACCCTCTTTTTCTCCTTTTCAGGTAAACCAAATCCACAGGTATCTGGGCCCATGCACAAGCAGTACTTTTATTGCTGCAGTTCTCCGACCTCCACTCCATATGAAGATCCATGTGGTCACCCAGCAAGCAATTCAGCCTGCCACAGGCTCTCTTTAACACACAGTCCAGGGAGATGTTTTCTCCCTACTCTCAGATTTTATTTTAACTTCTGGCAAAGGCTAATTGTTCCTGAGTACACGAAAGCACTGGTGGGAATCTAATTAACTGCAGAGCAGTCTTCCCATAGGTAGCTTAACCCAGCTAAAGATCACCCAATTTTGGTGGCTCTAAGCATGTGGGCTTACAAACTTTCATTTTTCCCACTTCCCATATTTTCCCCAGAAAACAACCGAGTAAAGGGTGGCTTTGTCTGACCTCTGGATAGACAAGGAAGAAGAATTACCATGAGGGCACAGTCAAACAAATAGCTACTCAACCATCTTTAGAGGAGTTTTTCCATTGCCCCACTGCTAGGTATCCTATTTGTGACTGTGGCTCTCGTAGAGAAACAGGGGCACAGAAACTCATGTCTAAGTGAGACTCATATATAAATGTTAAGTGTTCATCAAGCAGACATCTGAAAGCAGTGTGGTCCAAACCCACAAGTCCGACATTAACCCATTAACCCACATGTCCAAACCAATTGCAATGTCCTCCTCCATCTTTCAAAACAGACGACATGTTGCAGGCTGAAGGAGGGGGGCCGAGACAGTGAATGTGTTAGCAGAGCCGCATGGTCTGTGGATATATCAGCATATCTCTGCACGGCTACTCCAACAACCCGGGCTTCCTTTGGGTAAGTACATGTGTCTTCGGCTCAGCGACGTCTTGCCAGAAAGGAGCCTTGACAGCTAAAGCAGGGAACAAGCTGAGGCAGCTGCACCCTGCTCCCACGTTCAGAAATGAAGGGACCCAACTAGAATGGCAATGCTCAAGGAGCCATTGATCCCTCCGCCCTTCATTTAACTGCACGTGTGTATCACCCAGGTTGGCACAATCCACGAACTGAATCCACATTTGTGAACCTGGAACCCGTTCAAAATTCTTTAACCCCAACATGGAATTAAGTAACATCAGGACCTTAATTCAAAGCCTTATGGAATGTTCCCCCACTCAGAAAGTTTGTAAGCCAACTGCTCTGTGCCTTTATACCCTTAATTTTAGCTATTCACTTTATGTATGTCCCACTAATATAAAACCAGTGCTCAGAGGAAACAATCATTGCTCGCCATGAAGAAATCATTCTAATAGGAACCTTTCACAGTCTGTGTCCATTGGCAAAATCAAAGCCGCACAGGCCGTGCATAAAGTCAGCACGCTTAGGCGCCAGTTCACAGTCCCCAATATCGCCCTCTGGTGGGCTTCTGGTCGACCCGTGCCGGCTACATCACTCAGCCTTCACGGGGTGTCCACTGGTCACCTGCTTGTAGACCATGGGCTCTCGCCACTATTCAACAAGTTGGGCTCCTGATGCGACGTGGTGAACATTCCTCGAGTCACCCTTGTGTTCCCCTTTAGAGGTAAACCAAATCCACAGGTATCCGTGCCCATACGCAAGCAATCCTGTTATTGCTGAATTTCTCCGACCTCCACACCATATGTAGATCCACGTGGACACACAGCAAGCAATTCAGCCTCCTCACAGGCTCTCTTTAACACACACTCCAGGGAGATGTTTATTCCCTAATCCCAGATTTTTTTTACTTCTGGCCAAGTCTTATGGTTCCTGAGTACACCAAAGAACTGGTGGGCATCTATTTCACTGCATACCTGTCTTCCCAGAGGTGGTCAAAACCCAGTTAAAGATCACCCCATTTTGGTCGCTCAAGCAAATGGGCTTACAAACTTTCATTTTTCCCCCTTACCGTAGTTTCCCCAGAAAACAACCGAGTAAAGGGTGGCTTTTTCTGACCTCTGGATCGACAAGGAAGAAGAATTACCATGAGGGCAAGGTCAAGCATATAGTTACTCTCCATCTTAAGATGAGTTTTTCCATTGCCCCACTGCTAGGTATCCTATTTGTGACTCTGGCTCTTGTAGAGAAACAGGGGCACAGAAACTCATGTCTAAGTGACACTCATATATAAAGGTTAAGTGTTCATCAAGCTGACATCCGAAAGCAGTGTGGTCCAAACCCACAAGTCCGACATTAACCTATTAACCCACATGTCTAAAAACAATTGCAGTGTCCTCCTCCATCTTTCAAAACAGATGACATGTTGCTGGCTGAAGGAGGAGAGACGAGGCAGTGAATGTGTAAGCAGAGCAGCGTGGGCAGTGGATATGTCAGCATATCTCTACACGGCTACTCCAACAGCCCGGGCTTCCTCTGGGTAAGTACATGTGTCTTCGGCTAAGGGACGTCTTGCCGGAAAGGAGCCTTGTCAGCTAAAGCAGGGAACAAGATGAGGCAGCTGCACCCTGCTCCCATGTTCAGAAATGAAGAGACCCAACAAGAATGGCAATGCTCAAGGAGCCATTGATCCCTCCGCCCTTGATTTAACCGCACGTGTGTATCGCCCAGGTTGGCACAATCCACGAACTAAATCCACATTTGCGAACTTGGCACCCGTTCAAAATTCTTTAACCACAACATGGAATTAAGTAACACCAGGACCTTAATTCTAAAACTTATGGAATGTACCCCCACTCAGAAAGATTGTAAGCCAACTACTCTGTGCCATCATACGCCAAATTTTAGCTATTCACTTTATCTATGGCCCAAAATATAAAACAAGTGCTCAGAGGAAATATCATTGCTCGCCATGAAGAAATCTTCATTCCAATAGGAACCATTCAAAGTCTGTGTCAATCGGCAAAATCAAAGCCGGACAGGCCGTGCATAAAGTCAGCACTCGTAGGCACCAGATCACAGTCTCCAATATCATCCTCTGGTGTGCTTCTTGTCGACCCGTACCGGGGACATCACTCAGCCTCCACTGGGTGTCCACCGATCTCCTTGCTTGTAGACCATGGGCTCTTGCCAATGTTCAACAAGCCTGGGCTCCTGATGCGACGTGGTGAACTTTAGTCAAGTCACCCTCTTTTTCTCCTTTTCAGGTAAACCAAATCCACAGGTATCTGGGCCCATACACAAGCAGGCCTTTTATTGCTGCAGTTCTCCGACCTCCACTCCATATGAAGATCCATGTGGTCACCCAGCAAGCAATTCAGTCTGCCACAGGCTCTCTTTAACACACAGTCCAGGGAGATGTTTTCTCCCTACTCTCAGATTTTATTTTAACTTCTGGCAAAGGCTTTTGGTTCCTGAGTACACGAAAGCACTGGTGGGCATCTAATTCACTGCACAGCAGTCTTCCCAGAGGTAGCTTAACCCAGCTAAAGATCACCCAATTTTGGTGGCTCTAAGCATGTGGGCTTACAAACTTTCATTTTTTCCCTCTTCCCATATTTTCCCCAGAAAACAACCGAGTAAAGGGTGGCTTTGTCTGACCTCTGGATAGACAAGGAAGAAGAATTACCATGAGGGCAAAGTCAAACAAATAGCTACTCTCCATCTTAAGATGAGTTTTTCCATTGCCCCACTGCTAGGTATCCTATTTGTGACTCTGGCTCTTGTAGAGAAACAGGGGCACAGAAACTCATGTCTAAGTGAGACTCATATATAAAGGTTAAGTGTTCATCAAGCAGACATCTGAAAGCAGTGTGGTCCAAACCCACAAGTCCGACTTTAACCCATTAACCCACATGTCGAAACCAATTGCAATGTCCTCCTCCATCTTTCAAAACAGACGACATGTTGCAGGCTGAAGGAGGGGGGCCGAGACAGTGAATGTGTAAGCAGAGCCGCGTGGTCTGTGGATATATCAGCATATCTCTGCACGGCTACTCCAACAACCCGGGCTTCCTTTGCGTAAGTACATGTGTCTTTGGCTCAGGGACGTCTTGCCAGAAAGGAGCCTTGACAGGTAAAGCAGGGAACAAGCTGAGGCAGCTGCACCCTGCTCCCACGTTCAGAAAAGAAGAGACCCAACTAGAATGGCAATGCTCAAGGAGCCATTGATCCCTCCGCCCTTCATTTAACTGCACGTGTGTATCACCCAGGTTGGCACAATCCACGAACTAAATCCACATTTGTGAACCTGGCACCCGTTCAAAATTCTTTAACCCCAACATGGAATTAAGTAACATCAGGACCTTAATTCAAAGCCTTATGGAATGTTCCCCCACTCAGAAAGTTTGTAAGCCAACTGCTCTGTGCCTTTATACCCCTAATTTTAGCTATTCACTTTATGTATGGCCCACTAATATAAAACCAGTGCTCAGAGGAAACAATGATTTCTCGCCATGAAGAAATCTTCATTCTAATAGGAATCTTTCACAGTCTGTGTCCATCGGCAAAATCAAAGCCGGACAGGCCGTGCATAAAGTCAGCACGCTTAGGCACCAGTTCACAGTCTCCAATATCGTCCTCTGGTGTGCTTCTTGTCGACCCGTACCGGGGACCTCGCTCAGCCTTCATGGGGTATCCACCGGTCACCTTGCTTGTAGACCATGGGCTCTCACCACTATTCAACAAGCCTGGGGTCCTGATGCACATGGTGAACTTTACTCGAGTCACCCTCGTGTTCTCCTTTTCAGGTAAACCAAATCCACAGGTATCCGTGCCCATACGCAAGCAGTCCTTTTATTGCTGCATTTCTCCGACCTCCACTCCATATGTAGATCCCCGTGGTCACCCAGAAAGCAATTCAGCCTGCTCACAGGCTCTCTTTAACACACCATCCTAGGAAGATGTTTTCTCCCTACACCCAGATTTTTTTTAACTTCTGGCAAAGACTTATGGTTCCTGAGTACACGAAAGTACTGGTGGGCATCTATTTCACTGCATAGCTGTCTACCCAGAGGTGGTCTAAACCCAGCTAAAGATAACCCCATTTTAGTGGTTCCAAGCAAGTGGGCTTACATACTTTCATTTTTCCACCTTTCCATAGTTTCCCCAGAAAACAACCGAGTACAGGGTGGCTTTGTCTGACTTCTGGATAGACAAGGAAGTAGAATTACCATGAGGCAAGGTCAAACAAATAGCTGCTCTCCATCTTAAGATGAGTTTTTCCATTGCCCAACTGCTAGGTATCCTATTTGTGACTCTGGCTCTCGTAGAGAAACAGGGACACAGAAACTCATGTCTAAGCGAGACTCATATATCAAGGTTAAGTGTTCATCAAGCAGACATCCGAAAGCAGTGTGGTCCAAACCCACAATTCCGACAACAACCCATTAACCCACATGTCCAACACCAATTGCAATGTCCTCCTCCATCTTTCAAAACATTCGACATGTTGCTGGCTGAAGGAGGAGAGCCCAGGCAGTGAATGTGTAAGCAGAGCAGCATGGGCAGTGGATATGTCAGCAAATCTCTGCATGGCTACTCCAGCAGCCCGGCTTTCCTCTTGGTAGGTCCATGTGTCTTCGGCTCAGGGACGTCTTGCCAGAAAGGAGCCTTGACAGCTAAAGCAGGGAACAAGCTGAGTCAGTGCACCCTGCTCCCATATTCAGAAATGAAGAGACCCAACTAGAATGGCAATGATCAAGGAGCCATTGGTCCCTCCGCCCTTCATTTAACCGCACGTGTGTATCGCCCAGGTTGGCACAGTCCACGAACTAAATCCACATTTGTGAACCAGGCACCCGTCCAAAATTCTTTAACCCCAACATGGAATTAAGTTACATCAGACCTTAATTCTAAAACTTATGGAATGTTCCCCACTCGGAGAGTTTGTAAACCAACTACTCTGTGCCTTTAAACGCCAAATTTTAGCTATCCACTTTATCTATGGCCCACTAATATAAAACCAGTGCTCAGAGGAAACAATCATTGATCGCTATGAAGAAATCTTCATTCCAATAGGAACCTTTCAAAGTCTGTGCAAATCGGCAAAATCAAAGACGGACAGGCCGTGCATACACTCAGCACTCTTAGGCACCAGTTCACAGTCTCCAATATCGCCCTATGGCAGGCTTCTGGTCGACCCGTGCCAGCTACCTCACTCAGCCTCCACTGGGTGTCCACCGATCTCCTTGCTTGTAGACCATGGGCTCTCGCCAATGTTCAACAAGCCTGGGCTCCTGATGCGACGTGGTGAACTTTAGTCGAATCACCCTCTTTTTCTCCTTTTCAGGTAAACCAAATCCACAGGTATCTGGGCCCATACACAAGCAGGCCTTTTATTGCTGCAGTTCTCCGACCTCCACTCCATATGAAGATCCATGTGGTCACCCAGCAAGCAATTCAGCCTGCCACAGGCTCTCTTTAACACACAGTCCAGGGAGATGTTTTCTCCCTACTCTCAGATTTTATTTTAACTTCTGGCAAAGGCTAATTGTTCCTGAGTACACGAAAGCACTGGTGGGAATCTAATTAACTGCAGAGCAGTCTTCCCATAGGTAGCTTAACCCAGCTAAAGATCACCCAATTTTGGTGGCTCTAAGCATGTGGGCTTACAAACTTTCATTTTTCCCACTTCCCATATTTTCCCCAGAAAACAACCGAGTAAAGGGTGGCTTTGTCTGACCTCTGGATAGACAAGGAAGAAGAATTACCATGAGGGCACAGTCAAACAAATAGCTACTCAACCATCTTTAGAGGAGTTTTTTCATTGCCCCACTGCTAGGTATCCTATTTGTGACTGTGGCTCTCGTAGAGAAACAGGGGCACAGAAACTCATGTCTAAGTGAGACTCATATATAAATGTTAAGTGTTCATCAAGCAGACATCTGAAAGCAGTGTGGTCCAAACCCACAAGTCCGACATTAACCCATTAACCCACATGTCCAAACCAATTGCAATGTCCTCCTCCATCTTTCAAAACAGACGACATGTTGCAGGCTGAAGGAGGGGGGCCGAGACAGTGAATGTGTTAGCAGAGCCGCATGGTCTGTGGATATATCAGCATATCTCTGCACGGCTACTCCAACAACCCGGGCTTCCTTTGGGTAAGTACATGTGTCTTCGGCTCAGCGACGTCTTGCCAGAAAGGAGCCTTGACAGCTAAAGCAGGGAACAAGCTGAGGCAGCTGCACCCTGCTCCCACGTTCAGAAATGAAGGGACCCAACTAGAATGGCAATGCTCAAGGAGCCATTGATCCCTCCGCCCTTCATTTAACTGCACGTGTGTATCACCCAGGTTGGCACAATCCACGAACTAAATCCACATTTGTGAACCTGGAACCCGTTCAAAATTCTTTAACCCCAACATGGAATTAAGTAACATCAGGACCTTAATTCAAAGCCTTATGGAATGTTCCCCCACTCAGAAAGTTTGTAAGCCAACTGCTCTGTGCCTTTATACCCTTAATTTTAGCTATTCACTTTATGTATGTCCCACTAATATAAAACCAGTGCTCAGAGGAAACAATCATTGCTCGCCATGAAGAAATCTTCATTCTAATAGGAACCTTTCACAGTCTGTGTCCATTGGCAAAATCAAAGCCGCACAGGCCGTGCATAAAGTCAGCACGCTTAGGCACCAGTTCACAGTCCCCAATATCGCCCTCTGGTGGGCTTCTGGTCGACCCGTGCCGGCTACATCACTCAGCCTTCACGGGGTGTCCACTGGTCACCTGCTTGTAGACCATGGGCTCTCGCCACTATTCAACAAGTTGGGCTCCTGATGCGACGTGGTGAACATTCCTCGAGTCACCCTTGTGTTCCCCTTTAGAGGTAAACCAAATCCACAGGTATCCGTGCCCATACGCAAGCAATCCTGTTATTGCTGAATTTCTCCGACCTCCACACCATATGTAGATCCACGTGGACACACAGCAAGCAATTCAGCCTCCTCACAGGCTCTCTTTAACACACACTCCAGGGAGATGTTTATTCCCTAATCCCAGATTTTTTTTACTTCTGGCCAAGTCTTATGGTTCCTGAGTACACCAAAGAACTGGTGGGCATCTATTTCACTGCATACCTGTCTTCCCAGAGGTGGTCAAAACCCAGTTAAAGATCACCCCATTTTGGTCGCTCAAGCAAATGGGCTTACAAACTTTCATTTTTCCCCCTTACCGTAGTTTCCCCAGAAAACAACCGAGTAAAGGGTGGCTTTTTCTGACCTCTGGATCGACAAGGAAGAAGAATTACCATGAGGGCAAGGTCAAGCATATAGTTACTCTCCATCTTAAGATGAGTTTTTCCATTGCCCCACTGCTAGGTATCCTATTTGTGACTCTGGCTCTTGTAGAGAAACAGGGGCACAGAAACTCATGTCTAAGTGACACTCATATATAAAGGTTAAGTGTTCATCAAGCTGACATCCGAAAGCAGTGTGGTCCAAACCCACAAGTCCGACATTAACCTATTAACCCACATGTCTAAAAACAATTGCAGTGTCCTCCTCCATCTTTCAAAACAGATGACATGTTGCTGGCTGAAGGAGGAGAGACGAGGCAGTGAATGTGTAAGCAGAGCAGCGTGGGCAGTGGATATGTCAGCATATCTCTACACGGCTACTCCAACAGCCCGGGCTTCCTCTGGGTAAGTACATGTGTCTTCGGCTAAGGGACGTCTTGCCGGAAAGGAGCCTTGTCAGCTAAAGCAGGGAACAAGATGAGGCAGCTGCACCCTGCTCCCATGTTCAGAAATGAAGAGACCCAACAAGAATGGCAATGCTCAAGGAGCCATTGATCCCTCCGCCCTTGATTTAACCGCACGTGTGTATCGCCCAGGTTGGCACAATCCACGAACTAAATCCACATTTGCGAACTTGGCACCCGTTCAAAATTCTTTAACCACAACATGGAATTAAGTAACACCAGGACCTTAATTCTAAAACTTATGGAATGTACCCCCACTCAGAAAGATTGTAAGCCAACTACTCTGTGCCATCATACGCCAAATTTTAGCTATTCACTTTATCTATGGCCCAAAATATAAAACAAGTGCTCAGAGGAAATATCATTGCTCGCCATGAAGAAATCTTCATTCCAATAGGAACCATTCAAAGTCTGTGTCAATCGGCAAAATCAAAGCCGGACAGGCCGTGCATAAAGTCAGCACTCGTAGGCACCAGATCACAGTCTCCAATATCATCCTCTGGTGTGCTTCTTGTCGACCCGTACCGGGGACATCACTCAGCCTCCACTGGGTGTCCACCGATCTCCTTGCTTGTAGACCATGGGCTCTTGCCAATGTTCAACAAGCCTGGGCTCCTGATGCGACGTGGTGAACTTTAGTCAAATCACCCTCTTTTTCTCCTTTTCAGGTAAACCAAATCCACAGGTATCTGGGCCCATACACAAGCAGGCCTTTTATTGCTGCAGTTCTCCGACCTCCACTCCATATGAAGATCCATGTGGTCACCCAGCAAGCAATTCAGTCTGCCACAGGCTCTCTTTAACACACAGTCCAGGGAGATGTTTTCTCCCTACTCTCAGATTTTATTTTAACTTCTGGCAAAGGCTTTTGGTTCCTGAGTACACGAAAGCACTGGTGGGCATCTAATTCACTGCACAGCAGTCTTCCCAGAGGTAGCTTAACCCAGCTAAAGATCACCCAATTTTGGTGGCTCTAAGCATGTGGGCTTACAAACTTTCATTTTTTCCCTCTTCCCATATTTTCCCCAGAAAACAACCGAGTAAAGGGTGGCTTTGTCTGACCTCTGGATAGACAAGGAAGAAGAATTACCATGAGGGCAAAGTCAAACAAATAGCTACTCTCCATCTTAAGATGAGTTTTTCCATTGCCCCACTGCTAGGTATCCTATTTGTGACTCTGGCTCTTGTAGAGAAACAGGGGCACAGAAACTCATGTCTAAGTGAGACTCATATATAAAGGTTAAGTGTTCATCAAGCAGACATCTGAAAGCAGTGTGGTCCAAACCCACAAGTCCGACTTTAACCCATTAACCCACATGTCGAAACCAATTGCAATGTCCTCCTCCATCTTTCAAAACAGACGACATGTTGCAGGCTGAAGGAGGGGGGCCGAGACAGTGAATGTGTAAGCAGAGCCGCGTGGTCTGTGGATATATCAGCATATCTCTGCACGGCTACTCCAACAACCCGGGCTTCCTTTGCGTAAGTACATGTGTCTTTGGCTCAGGGACGTCTTGCCAGAAAGGAGCCTTGACAGGTAAAGCAGGGAACAAGCTGAGGCAGCTGCACCCTGCTCCCACGTTCAGAAAAGAAGAGACCCAACTAGAATGGCAATGCTCAAGGAGCCATTGATCCCTCCGCCCTTCATTTAACTGCACGTGTGTATCACCCAGGTTGGCACAATCCACGAACTAAATCCACATTTGTGAACCTGGCACCCGTTCAAAATTCTTTAACCCCAACATGGAATTAAGTAACATCAGGACCTTAATTCAAAGCCTTATGGAATGTTCCCCCACTCAGAAAGTTTGTAAGCCAACTGCTCTGTCTTTATACCCCTAATTTTAGCTATTCACTTTATGTATGGCCCACTAATATAAAACCAGTGCTCAGAGGAAACAATGATTTCTCGCCATGAAGAAATCTTCATTCTAATAGGAATCTTTCACAGTCTGTGTCCATCAGCAAAATCAAAGCCGGACAGGCCGTGCATAAAGTCAGTACGCTTAGGCACCAGTTCACAGTCTCCAATATCGTCCTCTGGTGTGCTTCTTGTCGACCCGTACCGGGGACCTCGCTCAGCCTTCATGGGGTATCCACCGGTCACCTTGCTTGTAGACCATGGGCTCTCACCACTATTCAACAAGCCTGGGGTCCTGATGCACATGGTGAACTTTACTCGAGTCACCCTCGTGTTCTCCTTTTCAGGTAAACCAAATCCACAGGTATCCGTGCCCATACGCAAGCAGTCCTTTTATTGCTGCATTTCTCCGACCTCCACTCCATATGTAGATCCCCGTGGTCACCCAGAAAGCAATTCAGCCTGCTCACAGGCTCTCTTTAACACACCGTCCTAGGAAGATGTTTTCTCCCTACTCCCAGATTTTTTTTAACTTCTGGCAAAGACTTATGGTTCCTGAGTACACGAAAGTACTGGTGGGCATCTATTTCACTGCATAGCTGTCTACCCAGAGGTGGTCTAAACCCAGCTAAAGATAACCCCATTTTAGTGGTTCCAAGCAAGTGGGCTTACATACTTTCATTTTTCCACCTTTCCATAGTTTCCCCAGAAAACAACCGAGTACAGGGTGGCTTTGTCTGACTTCTGGATAGACAAGGAAGTAGAATTACCATGAGGCAAGGTCAAACAAATAGCTGCTCTCCATCTTAAGATGAGTTTTTCCATTGCCCAACTGCTAGGTATCCTATTTGTGACTCTGGCTCTCGTAGAGAAACAGGGACACAGAAACTCATGTCTAAGCGAGACTCATATATCAAGGTTAAGTGTTCATCAAGCAGACATCCGAAAGCAGTGTGGTCCAAACCCACAATTCCGACAACAACCCATTAACCCACATGTCCAACACCAATTGCAATGTCCTCCTCCATCTTTCAAAACATTCGACATGTTGCTGGCTGAAGGAGGAGAGCCCAGGCAGTGAATGTGTAAGCAGAGCAGCATGGGCAGTGGATATGTCAGCAAATCTCTGCATGGCTACTCCAGCAGCCCGGCTTTCCTCTTGGTAGGTCCATGTGTCTTCGGCTCAGGGACGTCTTGCCAGAAAGGAGCCTTGACAGCTAAAGCAGGGAACAAGCTGAGTCAGTGCACCCTGCTCCCATATTCAGAAATGAAGAGACCCAACTAGAATGGCAATGATCAAGGAGCCATTGGTCCCTCCGCCCTTCATTTAACCGCACGTGTGTATCGCCCAGGTTGGCACAGTCCACGAACTAAATCCACATTTGTGAACCAGGCACCCGTCCAAAATTCTTTAACCCCAACATGGAATTAAGTTACATCAGACCTTAATTCTAAAACTTATGGAATGTTCCCCACTCGGAGAGTTTGTAAACCAACTACTCTGTGCCTTTAAACGCCAAATTTTAGCTATCCACTTTATCTATGGCCCACTAATATAAAACCAGTGCTCAGAGGAAACAATCATTGATCGCTATGAAGAAATCTTCATTCCAATAGGAACCTTCCAAAGTCTGTGCAAATCGGCAAAATCAAAGACGGACAGGCCGTGCATACACTCAGCACTCTTAGGCACCAGTTCACAGTCTCCAATATCGCCCTATGGCAGGCTTCTGGTCGACCCGTGCCAGCTACCTCACTCAGCCTCCACTGGGTGTCCACCGATCTCCTTGCTTGTAGACCATGGGCTCTCGCCAATGTTCAACAAGCCTGGGCTCCTGATGCAACGTGGTGAACTTTAGTCGAATCACCCTCTTTTTCTCCTTTTCAGGTAAACCAAATCCACAGGTATCTGGGCCCATACACAAGCAGTACTTTTATTGCTGCAGTTCTCCGACCTCCACTCCATATGAAGATCCATGTGGTCACCCAGCAAGCAATTCAGCCTGCCACAGGCTCTCTTTAACACACAGTCCAGGGAGATGTTTTCTCCCTACTCTCAGATTTTATTTTAACTTCTGGCAAAGGCTAATTGTTCCTGAGTACACGAAAGCACTGGTGGGAATCTAATTAACTGCAGAGCAGTCTTCCCATAGGTAGCTTAACCCAGCTAAAGATCACCCAATTTTGGTGGCTCTAAGCATGTGGGCTTACAAACTTCCATTTTTCCCACTTCCCATATTTTCCCCAGAAAACAACCGAGTAAAGGGTGGCTTTGTCTGACCTCTGGATAGACAAGGAAGAAGAATCACCATGAGGGCACAGTCAAACAAATAGCTACTCAACCATCTTTAGAGGAGTTTTTCCATTGCCCCACTGCTAGGTATCCTATTTGTGACTGTGGCTCTCGTAGAGAAACAGGGGCACAGAAACTCATGTCTAAGTGAGACTCATATATAAATGTTAAGTGTTCATCAAGCAGACATCTGAAAGCAGTGTGGTCCAAACCCACAAGTCCGACATTAACCCATTAACCCACATGTCCAAACCAATTGCAATGTCCTCCTCCATCTTTCAAAACAGACGACATGTTGCAGGCTGAAGGAGGGGGGCCGAGACAGTGAATGTGTTAGCAGAGCCGCATGGTCTGTGGATATATCAGCATATCTCTGCACGGCTACTCCAACAACCCGGGCTTCCTTTGGGTAAGTACATGTGTCTTCGGCTCAGCGACGTCTTGCCAGAAAGGAGCCTTGACAGCTAAAGCAGGGAACAAGCTGAGGCAGCTGCACCCTGCTCCCACGTTCAGAAATGAAGGGACCCAACTAGAATGGCAATGCTCAAGGAGCCATTGATCCCTCCGCCCTTCATTTAACTGCACGTGTGTATCACCCAGGTTGGCACAATCCACGAACTAAATCCACATTTGTGAACCTGGAACCCGTTCAAAATTCTTTAACCCCAACATGGAATTAAGTAACATCAGGACCTTAATTCAAAGCCTTATGGAATGTTCCCCCACTCAGAAAGTTTGTAAGCCAACTGCTCTGTGCCTTTATACCCTTAATTTTAGCTATTCACTTTATGTATGTCCCACTAATATAAAACCAGTGCTCAGAGGAAACAATCATTGCTCGCCATGAAGAAATCTTCATTCTAATAGGAACCTTTCACAGTCTGTGTCCATTGGCAAAATCAAAGCCGCACAGGCCGTGCATAAAGTCAGCACGCTTAGGCACCAGTTCACAGTCCCCAATATCGCCCTCTGGTGGGCTTCTTGTCGACCCGTGCCGGCTACATCACTCAGCCTTCACGGGGTGTCCACTGGTCACCTGCTTGTAGACCATGGGCTCTCGCCACTATTCAACAAGTTGGGCTCCTGATGCGACGTGGTGAACATTCCTCGAGTCACCCTTGTGTTCCCCTTTAGAGGTAAACCAAATCCACAGGTATCCGTGCCCATACGCAAGCAATCCTGTTATTGCTGAATTTCTCCGACCTCCACACCATATGTAGATCCACGTGGACACACAGCAAGCAATTCAGCCTCCTCACAGGCTCTCTTTAACACACACTCCAGGGAGATGTTTATTCCCTAATCCCAGATTTTTTTTACTTCTGGCCAAGTCTTATGGTTCCTGAGTACACCAAAGAACTGGTGGGCATCTATTTCACTGCATACCTGTCTTCCCAGAGGTGGTCAAAACCCAGTTAAAGATCACCCCATTTTGGTCGCTCAAGCAAATGGGCTTACAAACTTTCATTTTTCCCCCTTACCGTAGTTTCCCCAGAAAACAACCGAGTAAAGGGTGGCTTTTTCTGACCTCTGGATCGACAAGGAAGAAGAATTACCATGAGGGCAAGGTCAAGCATATAGTTACTCTCCATCTTAAGATGAGTTTTTCCATTGCCCCACTGCTAGGTATCCTATTTGTGACTCTGGCTCTCGTAGAGAAACAGGGGCACAGAAACTCATGTCTAAGTGACACTCATATATAAAGGTTAAGTGTTCATCAAGCTGACATCCGAAAGCAGTGTGGTCCAAACCCACAAGTCCGACATTAATCTATTAACCCACATGTCTAAAAACAATTGCAGTGTCCTCCTCCATCTTTCAAAACAGATGACATGTTGCTGGCTGAAGGAGGAGAGACGAGGCAGTGAATGTGTAAGCAGAGCAGTGTGGGCAGTGGATATGTCAGCATATCTCTACACGGCTACTCCAACAGCCCGGGCTTCCTCTGGGTAAGTACATGTGTCTTCGGCTAAGGGACGTCTTGCCGGAAAGGAGCCTTGTCAGCTAAAGCAGGGAACAAGATGAGGCAGCTGCACCCTGCTCCCATGTTCAGAAATGAAGAGACCCAACAAGAATGGCAATGCTCAAGGAGCCATTGATCCCTCCGCCCTTGATTTAACCGCACGTGTGTATCGCCCAGGTTGGCACAATCCACGAACTAAATCCACATTTGCGAACTTGGCACCCGTTCAAAATTCTTTAACCACAACATGGAATTAAGTAACACCAGGACCTTAATTCTAAAACTTATGGAATGTACCCCCACTCAGAAAGATTGTAAGCCAACTACTCTGTGCCATCATACGCCAAATTTTAGCTATTCACTTTATCTATGGCCCAAAATATAAAACAAGTGCTCAGAGGAAATATCATTGCTCGCCATGAAGAAATCTTCATTCCAATAGGAACCATTCAAAGTCTGTGTCAATCGGCAAAATCAAAGCCGGACAGGCCGTGCATAAAGTCAGCACTCGTAGGCACCAGATCACAGTCTCCAATATCATCCTCTGGTGTGCTTCTTGTCGACCCGTACCGGGGACATCACTCAGCAGCCACTGGGTGTCCACCGATCTCCTTGCTTGTAGACCATGGGCTCTCGCCAATGTTCAACAAGCCTGGGCTCCTGATGCGACGTGGTGAACTTTAGTCAAATCACCCTCTTTTTCTCCTTTTCAGGTAAACCAAATCCACAGGTATCTGGGCCCATACACAAGCAGGCCTTTTATTGCTGCAGTTCTCCGACCTCCACTCCATATGAAGATCCATGTGGTCACCCAGCAAGCAATTCAGTCTGCCACAGGCTCTCTTTAACACACAGTCCAGGGAGATGTTTTCTCCCTACTCTCAGATTTTATTTTAACTTCTGGCAAAGGCTTTTGGTTCCTGAGTACACGAAAGCACTGGTGGGCATCTAATTCACTGCACAGCAGTCTTCCCAGAGGTAGCTTAACCCAGCTAAAGATCACCCAATTTTGGTGGCTCTAAGCATGTGGGCTTACAAACTTTCATTTTTTCCCTCTTCCCATATTTTCCCCAGAAAACAACCGAGTAAAGGGTGGCTTTGTCTGACCTCTGGATAGACAAGGAAGAAGAATTACCATGAGGGCAAAGTCAAACAAATAGCTACTCTCCATCTTAAGATGAGTTTTTCCATTGCCCCACTGCTAGGTATCCTATTTGTGACTCTGGCTCTTGTAGAGAAACAGGGGCACAGAAACTCATGTCTAAGTGAGACTCATATATAAAGGTTAAGTGTTCATCAAGCAGACATCTGAAAGCAGTGTGGTCCAAACCCACAAGTCCGACTTTAACCCATTAACCCACATGTCGAAACCAATTGCAATGCCCTCCTCCATCTTTCAAAACAGACGACATGTTGCAGGCTGAAGGAGGGGGGCCGAGACAGTGAATGTGTAAGCAGAGCCGCGTGGTCTGTGGATATATCAGCATATCTCTGCACGGCTACTCCAACAACCCGGGCTTCCTTTGCGTAAGTACATGTGTCTTTGGCTCAGGGACGTCTTGCCAGAAAGGAGCCTTGACAGGTAAAGCAGGGAACAAGCTGAGGCAGCTGCACCCTGCTCCCACGTTCAGAAAAGAAGAGACCCAACTAGAATGGCAATGCTCAAGGAGCCATTGATCCCTCCGCCCTTCATTTAACTGCACGTGTGTATCACCCAGGTTGGCACAATCCACGAACTAAATCCACATTTGTGAACCTGGCACCCGTTCAAAATTCTTTAACCCCAACATGGAATTAAGTAACATCAGGACCTTAATTCAAAGCCTTATGGAATGTTCCCCCACTCAGAAAGTTTGTAAGCCAACTGCTCTGTGCCTTTATACCCCTAATTTTAGCTATTCACTTTATGTATGGCCCACTAATATAAAACCAGTGCTCAGAGGAAACAATGATTTCTCGCCATGAAGAAATCTTCATTCTAATAGGAATCTTTCACAGTCTGTGTCCATCGGCAAAATCAAAGCCGGACAGGCCGTGCATAAAGTCAGCACGCTTAGGCACCAGTTCACAGTCTCCAATATCGTCCTCTGGTGTGCTTCTTGTCGACCCGTACCGGGGACCTCGCTCAGCCTTCATGGGGTATCCACCGGTCACCTTGCTTGTAGACCATGGGCTCTCACCACTATTCAACAAGCCTGGGGTCCTGATGCACATGGTGAACTTTACTCGAGTCACCCTCGTGTTCTCCTTTTCAGGTAAACCAAATCCACAGGTATCCGTGCCCATACGCAAGCAGTCCTTTTATTGCTGCATTTCTCCGAACTCCACTCCATATGTAGATCCCCGTGGTCACCCAGAAAGCAATTCAGCCTGCTCACAGGCTCTCTTTAACACACCGTCCTAGGAAGATGTTTTCTCCCTACTCCCAGATTTTTTTTAACTTCTGGCAAAGACTTATGGTTCCTGAGTACACGAAAGTACTGGTGGGCATCTATTTCACTGCATAGCTGTCTACCCAGAGGTGGTCTAAACCCAGCTAAAGATAACCCCATTTTAGTGGTTCCAAGCAAGTGGGCTTACATACTTTCATTTTTCCACCTTTCCATAGTTTCCCCAGAAAACAACCGAGTACAGGGTGGCTTTGTCTGACTTCTGGATAGACAAGGAAGTAGAATTACCATGAGGCAAGGTCAAACAAATAGCTACTCTCCATCTTAAGATGAGTTTTTCCATTGCCCAACTGCTAGGTATCCTATTTGTGACTCTGGCTCTCGTAGAGAAACAGGGACACAGAAACTCATGTCTAAGTGAGACTCATATATCAAGGTTAAGTGTTCATCAAGCAGACATCCGAAAGCAGTGTGGTCCAAACCCACAATTCCGACAATAACCCATTAACCCACATGCCCAACACCAATTACAATGTCCTCCTCCATCTTTCAAAACAGACGACATGTTGCAGGCTGAAGGAGGAGAGCCCAGGCAGTGAATGTGTAAGCAGAGCAGCATGGGCAGTGGGTATGTCAGCAAATCTCTGCATGGCTACTCCAGCAGCCCGGGTTTCCTCTTGGTAGGTCCATGTGTCTTCGGCTCAGGGACGTCTTGCCAGAAAGGAGCCTTGACAGCTAAAGCAGGGAACAAGCTGAGGCAGCTGCACCCTGCTCCCACATTCAGAAATGAAGAGACCCAACTAGAATGGCAATGATCAAGGAGCCATTGATCCCTCCGCCCTTCATTTAACCGCACATGTGTATCACCCAGGTTGGCACATGTCCACGAACTGAATCCACATTTGTGAACCAGGCACCCGTCCAAAATTCTTTAACCCCAACATGGAATTAAGTTACATCAGACCTTAATTCTAAAACTTTTGGAATGTTCCCCCACTCGGAAAGTTTGTAAGCCAACTACTCTGTGCCTTTAAACGCCAAATTTTAGCTATCCACTTTATCTATGGCCCACTAATATAAAACCAGTGCTCAGAGGAAACAATCATTGCTCGCTATGAAGAAATCTTCATTCCAATAGGAACCTTTCAAAGTCTTTGTCAATCGGCAAAATCAAAGCCGGACAAGCCGTGCATAAAGTCAGCACTCTTAGGCACCAGTTCACAGTCTCCAATATCGCCCTATGGTGGGCTTCTGGTCGACCCGTGCCAGCTACCTCACTCAGCCTCCACGGGGTGTCCTCCGGTCTCCTTGCTTGTAGACCATGGGCTCTCGTCAATGTTCAACAATCCTGGGCTCCTGATGCGACGTGGTGAACTTTACTCGAGTCACCCTCGTGTTCTCCTTTTCAGGTAAACCAAATCCACAGGTATCTGGGCCCATACAGAAGCAGTACTTTTATTGCTGAAGTTCTCCAACCTCCACTCCATATGAAGATCCATGTGGTCACCCGGTAAGCAATTTAGCCTGCCACAGGCTCTCTTTAACACACAGTCCAGGGAGATATTTTCTCCCTTCTCTCAGATTTTATTTTAACATCTGGCAAAGGCTTTTGGTTCCTGAGTACACGAAAGCACTGGTGGGCATCTAATTCACTGCACAGCAGTCTTCCCAGAGGAAGCTTAACCCAGCTAAAGATCACCCAATTTTGGTGGCTCTAAGCATGTGGGCTTACAAACTTTCATTTTTCCCACTTCCCATATTTTCCCCAGAAAACAACCGAGTAAAGGGTGGCTTTGTCTGACCTCTGGATAGACAAGGAAGAAGAATTACCATGAGGGCAAAGTCAAACAAATAGCTACTCTCCATCTTAAGATGAGTTTTTCCATTGCCCCACTGCTAGGTATCCGATTTGTGACTCTGGATCTCGTAGAGAAACAGGGGCACAGAAACTCATGTCTAAGTGAGACTCATATATAAAGGTTAAGTGTTCATCAAGCAGACATCTGAAAGCAGTGTGGTCCAAACCCATAAGTCCGACATTAACCCATTAACCCACATGTCGAAACCAATTGCAATGTCCTCCTCCATCTTTCAAAACAGACGACATGTTGCAGGCTGAAGGAGGGGGGCCGAGACAGTGAATGTGTAAGCAGAGCCGCGTGGTCTGTGGATATATCAGCATATCTCTGCACGGCTACTCCAACAACCCGGGCTTCCTTTGGGTAAGTACATGTGTCTTCGGCTCAGGGACGTCTTGCCGGAAAGGAGCCTTGACAGCTAAAGCAGGGAACAAGGTGAGGCAGCTGCACCCTGCTCCCACGTTCAAAAAAGAAGAGTCCCAACTAGAATGGAAATGCTCAAGGAGCCATTGATCCCTCCGCCCTTCATTTAACTGCACGTGTGTATCACCCAGGTTGGCACAATCCACGAACTAAATCCACATTTGTGAACCTGGCACCCGTTCAAAATTCTTTAACCCCAACATGGAATTAAGTAACATCAGGACCTTAATTCAAAGCCTTATGGAATGTTCCCCCACTCAGAAAGCTTGTAAGCCAACTCCTCTGTGCCTTTATACCCCTAAATTTAGCTATTCACTTTATGTATGGCCCACTAATATAAAACCAGTGCTCAGAGGAAACAATCATTGCTCGCCATGAAGAAATCTTCATTCTAATAGGAACCTTTCACAGTCTGTGTCCATCGGCAAAATCAAAGCCGGACAGGCCGTGCATAAAGTCAGCACTCTTAGGCACCAGTTCAGTGTCCAATATCGCCCTCTGGTGGGCTTCTGGTCGACCCGTGCCGGCTACCTCACTCAGCCTCCACGGGGTGTCCACTGGTCACCTTGCTTGTAGATCATGGCCTCTCGCCACTATTCAACAAGTTGGGCTCCTGATGCGACGTGGTGAACATTCCTCGAGTCACCCTTGTGTTCCCCTTTACAGGTAAACAAATCCACAGGTATCCGTGCCCATACGCAAGCAATCCTGTTATTGCTGCATTTCTCCGAACTCCACACCATATGTAGATCGACGTGGACACCCAGCAAGCAATTCAGCCTGCTCACATGCTCTCTTTAACACTCACTCCCAGGGAGATGTTTTCTCCCTAATCCCAGATTTTTTTTTTTTTACTTCTGGCCAAGTCTTATGATTCCTGAGTACACCAAAGAACTGGTGGGCATCTATTTCACTGCATACCTGTCTTCCCAGAGGTAGTCAAAACCCAGCTAAAGATCACCCCATTTTGGTGGCTCAAGCAAATGGGCTTACAAACTTTCATTTTTCCCCCTTACCCTAGTTTCCCTAGAAAACAACCGAGTAAAGGGTGGCTTTGTCTGACCCCTGGATCGACAAGGAAGAAGAATTACCATGAGGGCAAGGTCAAACATATAGTTACTCTCCATCTTAAGATGAGTTTTTCCATTGCCCCACTGCTAGGTATCCTATTTGTGACTCTGGCTCTCGTAGAGAAACAGGGGCACAGAAACTCATGTCTAAGTGAGACTCATATATAAAGGTTAAGTGTTCATCAAGCAGACATCCGAAAGCAGTGTGGTCCAAACCCCCAAGTCCGACATTAACCCATTAACCCACATGTCTAACAACAATTGCAGTGTCCTCCTCCATCTTTCAAAACAGATGACATGTTGCTGGCTGAAGGAGGAGAGACGAGGCAGTGAATGTGTAAGCAGAGCAGCGTGGGCAGTGGATATGTCAGCATATCTCTACACGGCTACTCCAACAGTCCGGGCTTCCACTGGGTAGGTCCATGTGTCTTCGGCTCAGGGACGTCTTGCCGGAAAGGAGCCTTGTCAGCTAAAGCAGGGAACAAGGTGAGGCAGCTGTACCCTGCTCCCATGTTCAGAAATGAAGAGACCCAACAAGAATGGCAATGCTCAAGGAGCCATTGATCCCTCCACCCTTGATTTAACCGCACGTGTGTATCGCCCAGGTTGGCACAATCCACGAACTAAATCCACATTTGCGAACCTGGCACCCGTTCAAAATTCTTTAACCACAACATGGAGTTAAGTAACACCAGGACCTTAATTCTAAAACTTATGGAATGTTTCCCCACTCAGAAAGATTGTAAGCCAACTACTCTATGCCATCATACGCCAAATTTTAGCTATTCACTTTACCTATGGCCCAAAATATAAAACAAGTGCTCAGAGGAAATATCATTGCTCGCCATGAAGAAATCTTCATTCCAATAGGAACCATTCAAAGTCTGTGTCCATCGGCAAAATCAAAGCCGGACACGCCGTGCATAAAGTCAGCACTCTTAGGCACCAGTTCACAGTCTCCAATATCGTCCTCTGGTGTGCTTTTTGTTGACCCGTACCGGGGACCTCGCTCAGCCTTCATGGGGTATCCACCGGTCACCTTGCTTGTAGACCATGGGCTCTTGCCACTATTCAACAAGCCTGGGGTCCTGATGCACATGGTGAACTTTACTCGAGTCACCCTCGTGTTCTCCTTTTCAGGTACACCAAATCCACAGGTATCCGTGCCCATACGCAAGCAGTCCTTTTATTGCTGCATTTCTCCGACCTCCACTCCATATGTAGATCCCCGAGGTCACCCAGAAAGCAATTTAGCCTGCTCACAGTCTCTCTTTAACACACAGTCCCTGGGAGATGTTTTCTCCCTACTCCCAGATGTTTTTTTAACTTCTGGCAAAGGCTTATGGTTCCTGAGTTCACGAAAGCACTGGTGGGCATCTATTTCACTGCATAGCTGTCTACCCAGAGGTGATCTAAACCCAGCTATAGATAACCCCATTTTAGTGGTTCAAAGCAAGTGGGCTTACAAACTTTCATTTTTCCACCTTTCCATAATTTCCCCAGAAAACAACCGAGTACAGGGTAGCTTTGTCTGACTTCTGGATAGACAAGGAAGTAGAATTACCATGAGGCAAGGTCAAACAAATAGCTGCTCTCCATCTTAAGATGAGTTTTTCCATTGCCCCACTGCTAGGTATCCTATTTGTGACTCTGGCTCTCGTAGAGAAACAGGGGCACAGAAACTTATGTCTAAGTGAGACTCATATATCAAGGTTAAGTGTTCATCAAGCAGACATCCGAAAGCATTGTGGTCCAACCCACAAGTCCGACAATAACCCATTAACCCACATGTCCAACACCAATTAAATGTCCTCCTCCATCTTTCAAAACATTCGACATGTTGCTGGCTGAAGGAGGAGAGCCCAGGCAGTGAATGTGTAAGCAGAGCAACCTGGGCAGTGGATATGTCAGCATATCTCTGCATGGCTACTCCAGCAGCCCGGGTTTCCTCTTTGTAGGTCCATGTGTCTTCGGCTCTGGGACGTCTTGCCAGAAAGGAGCCTTGACAGCTAAAGCAGGGAACAAGCTGAGGCAGCTGCACCCTGTTCCCATGTTCAGAAATGAAGAGACCCAACTAGAATGGCAATGATCAAGGAGCCATTGATCCCTCCGCCCTTCATTTAACCACACGTGTGTATCGCCCAGGTTGGCACAATCCACGAACTATATTCACATTTGCGAACCAGGCACCCGTTCAAAATTCTTTAAACCCAACATGGAATTAAGTTACATCAGACCTTAATTCTAAAACTTATGGAATGTTCCCCCACTCGGAAAGTTTGTAAGCCAACTACTCTGTGCCTTTATACGCCAAATTTTAGCTATCCACTTTATCTATGGTCCACTAATATAAAACCAGTGCTCAGAGGAAACAATCATTGCTCGCTATGAAGAAATCTTCATTCCAATAGGAACCTTTCAAAGTCTGTGTCCATCGGCAAAATCAAAGCCGGACAGGCCGTGCATAAAGTCAGCACTCTTAGGCACCAGTTCACAGTCTCCAATATCGCCCTATAGTGGGCTTCTGGTCGATCCGTGCCAGCTACCTCACTCAGCCTCCACGGGGTGTCCACCGGTCTCCTTGCTTGTAGACCATGGGCCCTCGCCATTGTTCAACAAGCCTGGGCTCCTGATGCAACGTGGTGAACTTTAGTCGAATCACCCTCTTTTTCTCCTTTTCAGGTAAACCAAATCCACAGGTATCTGGGCCCATACACAAGCAGTCCTTTTATTGCTGCAGTTCTCCGACCTCCACTCCATATGAAGATCCACGTGGTCACCGAGCAAGCAATTCAGCCTGCTCACAGGCTCTCTTTAACACACAGTCCAGGGAGATGTTTTCTCCCTACTCTCAGATTTTATTTTAACTTCTGGCAAAGGCTAATTGTTCCTGAGTACACGAAAGCACTGGTGGGAATCTAATTAACTGCAGAGCAGTCTTCCCATAGGTAGCTTAACCCAGCTAAAGATCACCCAATTTTGGTGGCTCTAAGCATGTGGGCTTACAAACTTTCATTTTTCCCACTTCCCATATTTTCCCCAGAAAACAACCGAGTAAAGGGTGGCTTTGTCTGACCTCTGGATAGACAAGGAAGAAGAATTACCATGAGGGCACAGTCAAACAAATAGCTACTCAACCATCTTTAGAGGAGTTTTTCCATTGCCCCACTGCTAGGTATCCTATTTGTGACTGTGGCTCTCGTAGAGAAACAGGGGCACAGAAACTCATGTCTAAGTGAGACTCATATATAAATGTTAAGTGTTCATCAAGCAGACATCTGAAAGCAGTGTGGTCCAAACCCACAAGTCCGACATTAACCCATTAACCCACATGTCCAAACCAATTGCAATGTCCTCCTCCATCTTTCAAAACAGACGACATGTTGCAGGCTGAAGGAGGGGGGCCGAGACAGTGAATGTGTTAGCAGAGCCGCATGGTCTGTGGATATATCAGCATATCTCTGCACGGCTACTCCAACAACCCGGGCTTCCTTTGGGTAAGTACATGTGTCTTCGGCTCAGCGACGTCTTGCCAGAAAGGAGCCTTGACAGCTAAAGCAGGGAACAAGCTGAGGCAGCTGCACCCTGCTCCCACGTTCAGAAATGAAGGGACCCAACTAGAATGGCAATGCTCAAGGAGCCATTGATCCCTCCGCCCTTCATTTAACTGCACGTGTGTATCACCCAGGTTGGCACAATCCACGAACTAAATCCACATTTGTGAACCTGGAACCCGTTCAAAATTCTTTAACCCCAACATGGAATTAAGTAACATCAGGACCTTAATTCAAAGCCTTATGGAATGTTCCCCCACTCAGAAAGTTTGTAAGCCAACTGCTCTGTGCCTTTATACCCTTAATTTTAGCTATTCACTTTATGTATGTCCCACTAATATAAAACCAGTGCTCAGAGGAAACAATCATTGCTCGCCATGAAGAAATCTTCATTCTAATAGGAACCTTTCACAGTCTGTGTCCATTGGCAAAATCAAAGCCGCACAGGCCGTGCATAAAGTCAGCACGCTTAGGCACCAGTTCACAGTCCCCAATATCGCCCTCTGGTGGGCTTCTGGTCGACCCGTGCCGGCTACATCACTCAGCCTTCACGGGGTGTCCACTGGTCACCTGCTTGTAGACCATGGGCTCTCGCCACTATTCAACAAGTTGGGCTCCTGATGCGACGTGGTGAACATTCCTCGAGTCACCCTTGTGTTCCCCTTTAGAGGTAAACCAAATCCACAGGTATCCGTGCCCATACGCAAGCAATCCTGTTATTGCTGAATTTCTCCGACCTCCACACCATATGTAGATCCACGTGGACACACAGCAAGCAATTCAGCCTCCTCACAGGCTCTCTTTAACACACACTCCAGGGAGATGTTTATTCCCTAATCCCAGATTTTTTTTACTTCTGGCCAAGTCTTATGGTTCCTGAGTACACCAAAGAACTGGTGGGCATCTATTTCACTGCATACCTGTCTTCCCAGAGGTGGTCAAAACCCAGTTAAAGATCACCCCATTTTGGTCGCTCAAGCAAATGGGCTTACAAACTTTCATTTTTCCCCCTTACCGTAGTTTCCCCAGAAAACAACCGAGTAAAGGGTGGCTTTTTCTGACCTCTGGATCGACAAGGAAGAAGAATTACCATGAGGGCAAGGTCAAGCATATAGTTACTCTCCATCTTAAGATGAGTTTTTCCATTGCCCCACTGCTAGGTATCCTATTTGTGACTCTGGCTCTCGTAGAGAAACAGGGGCACAGAAACTCATGTCTAAGTGACACTCATATATAAAGGTTAAGTGTTCATCAAGCTGACATCCGAAAGCAGTGTGGTCCAAACCCACAAGTCCGACATTAACCTATTAACCCACATGTCTAAAAACAATTGCAGTGTCCTCCTCCATCTTTCAAAACAGATGACATGTTGCTGGCTGAAGGAGGAGAGACGAGGCAGTGAATGTGTAAGCAGAGCAGCGTGGGCAGTGGATATGTCAGCATATCTCTACACGGCTACTCCAACAGCCCGGGCTTCCTCTGGGTAAGTACATGTGTCTTCGGCTAAGGGACGTCTTGCCGGAAAGGAGCCTTGTCAGCTAAAGCAGGGAACAAGATGAGGCAGCTGCACCCTGCTCCCATGTTCAGAAATGAAGAGACCCAACAAGAATGGCAATGCTCAAGGAGCCATTGATCCCTCCGCCCTTGATTTAACCGCACGTGTGTATCGCCCAGGTTGGCACAATCCACGAACTAAATCCACATTTGCGAACTTGGCACCCGTTCAAAATTCTTTAACCACAACATGGAATTAAGTAACACCAGGACCTTAATTCTAAAACTTATGGAATGTACCCCCACTCAGAAAGATTGTAAGCCAACTACTCTGTGCCATCATACGCCAAATTTTAGCTATTCACTTTATCTATGGCCCAAAATATAAAACAAGTACTCAGAGGAAATATCATTGCTCGCCATGAAGAAATCTTCATTCCAATAGGAACCATTCAAAGTCTGTGTCAATCGGCAAAATGAAAGCCGGACAGGCCGTGCATAAAGTCAGCACTCGTAGGCACCAGATCACAGTCTCCAATATCATCCTCTGGTGTGCTTCTTGTCGACCCGTACCGGGGACATCACTCAGCCTCCACTGGGTGTCCACCGATCTCCTTGCTTGTAGACCATGGGCTCTCGCCAATGTTCAACAAGCCTGGGCTCCTGATGCGACGTGGTGAACTTTAGTCAAATCACCCTCTTTTTCTCCTTTTCAGGTAAACCAAATCCACAGGTATCTGGGCCCATACACAAGCAGGCCTTTTATTGCTGCAGTTCTCCGACCTCCACTCCATATGAAGATCCATGTGGTCACCCAGCAAGCAATTCAGTCTGCCACAGGCTCTCTTTAACACACAGTCCAGGGAGATGTTTTCTCCCTACTCTCAGATTTTATTTTAACTTCTGGCAAAGGCTTTTGGTTCCTGAGTACACGAAAGCACTGGTGGGCATCTAATTCACTGCACAGCAGTCTTCCCAGAGGTAGCTTAACCCAGCTAAAGATCACCCAATTTTGGTGGCTCTAAGCATGTGGGCTTACAAACTTTCATTTTTTCCCTCTTCCCATATTTTCCCCAGAAAACAACCGAGTAAAGGGTGGCTTTGTCTGACCTCTGGATAGACAAGGAAGAAGAATTACCATGAGGGCAAAGTCAAACAAATAGCTACTCTCCATCTTAAGATGAGTTTTTCCATTGCCCCACTGCTAGGTATCCTATTTGTGACTCTGGCTCTTGTAGAGAAACAGGGGCACAGAAACTCATGTCTAAGTGAGACTCATATATAAAGGTTAAGTGTTCATCAAGCAGACATCTGAAAGCAGTGTGGTCCAAACCCACAAGTCCGACTTTAACCCATTAACCCACATGTCGAAACCAATTGCAATGTCCTCCTCCATCTTTCAAAACAGACGACATGTTGCAGGCTGAAGGAGGGGGGCCGAGACAGTGAATGTGTAAGCAGAGCCGCGTGGTCTGTGGATATATCAGCATATCTCTGCACGGCTACTCCAACAACCCGGGCTTCCTTTGCGTAAGTACATGTGTCTTTGGCTCAGGGACGTCTTGCCAGAAAGGAGCCTTGACAGGTAAAGCAGGGAACAAGCTGAGGCAGCTGCACCCTGCTCCCACGTTCAGAAAAGAAGAGACCCAACTAGAATGGCAATGCTCAAGGAGCCATTGATCCCTCCGTCCTTCATTTAACTGCACGTGTGTATCACCCAGGTTGGCACAATCCACGAACTAAATCCACATTTGTGAACCTGGCACCCGTTCAAAATTCTTTAACCCCAACATGGAATTAAGTAACATCAGGACCTTAATTCAAAGCCTTATGGAATGTTCCCCCACTCAGAAAGTTTGTAAGCCAACTGCTCTGTGCCTTTATACCCCTAATTTTAGCTATTCACTTTATGTATGGCCCACTAATATAAAACCAGTGCTCAGAGGAAACAATGATTTCTCGCCATGAAGAAATCTTCATTCTAATAGGAATCTTTCACAGTCTGTGTCCATCGGCAAAATCAAAGCCGGACAGGCCGTGCATAAAGTCAGCACGCTTAGGCACCAGTTCACAGTCTCCAATATCGTCCTCTGGTGTGCTTCTTGTCGACCCGTACCGGGGACCTCGCTCAGCCTTCATGGGGTATCCACCGGTCACCTTGCTTGTAGACCATGGGCTCTCACCACTATTCAACAAGCCTGGGGTCCTGATGCACATGGTGAACTTTACTCGAGTCACCCTCGTGTTCTCCTTTTCAGGTAAACCAAATCCACAGGTATCCGTGCCCATACGCAAGCAGTCCTTTTATTGCTGCATTTCTCCGACCTCCACTCCATATGTAGATCCCCGTGGTCACCCAGAAAGCAATTCAGCCTGCTCACAGGCTCTCTTTAACACACCGTCCTAGGAAGATGTTTTCTCCCTACTCCCAGATTTTTTTTAACTTCTGGCAAAGACTTATGGTTCCTGAGTACACGAAAGTACTGGTGGGCATCTATTTCACTGCATAGCTGTCTACCCAGAGGTGGTCTAAACCCAGCTAAAGATAACCCCATTTTAGTGGTTCCAAGCAAGTGGGCTTACATACTTTCATTTTTCCACCTTTCCATAGTTTCCCCAGAAAACAACCGAGTACAGGGTGGCTTTGTCTGACTTCTGGATAGACAAGGAAGTAGAATTACCATGAGGCAAGGTCAAACAAATAGCTACTCTCCATCTTAAGATGAGTTTTTCCATTGCCCAACTGCTAGGTATCCTATTTGTGACTCTGGCTCTCATAGAGAAACAGGGACACAGAAACTCATGTCTAAGTGAGACTCATATATCAAGGTTAAGTGTTCATCAAGCAGACAACCGAAAGCAGTGTGGTCCAAACCCACAATTCCGACAATAACCCATTAACCCACATGCCCAACACCAATTACAATGTCCTCCTCCATCTTTCAAAACAGACGACATGTTGCAGGCTGAAGGAGGAGAGCCCAGGCAGTGAATGTGTAAGCAGAGCAGCATGGGCAGTGGGTATGTCAGCAAATCTCTGCATGGCTACTCCAGCAGCCCGGGTTTCCTCTTGGTAGGTCCATGTGTCTTCGGCTCAGGGACGTCTTGCCAGAAAGGAGCCTTGACAGCTAAAGCAGGGAACAAGCTGAGGCAGCTGCACCCTGCTCCCACATTCAGAAATGAAGAGACCCAACTAGAATGGCAATGATCAAGGAGCCATTGATCCCTCCGCCCTTCATTTAACCGCACATGTGTATCACCCAGGTTGGCACAGTCCACGAACTGAATCCACATTTGTGAACCAGGCACCCGTCCAAAATTCTTTAACCCCAACATGGAATTAAGTTACATCAGACCTTAATTCTAAAACTTTTGGAATGTTCCCCCACTCGGAAAGTTTGTAAGCCAACTACTCTGTGCCTTTAAACGCCAAATTTTAGCTATCCACTTTATCTATGGCCCACTAATATAAAACCAGTGCTCAGAGGAAACAATCATTGCTCGCTATGAAGAAATCTTCATTCCAATAGGAACCTTTCAAAGTCTTTGTCAATCGGCAAAATCAAAGCCGGACAGGCCGTGCATAAAGTCAGCACTCTTAGGCACCAGTTCACAGTCTCCAATATCGCCCTATGGTGGGCTTCTGGTCGACCCGTGCCAGCTACCTCACTCAGCCTCCACGGGGTGTCCTCCGGTCTCCTTGCTTGTAGACCATGGGCTCTCGTCAATGTTCAACAATCCTGGGCTCCTGATGCGACGTGGTGAACTTTACTCGAGTCACCCTCGTGTTCTCCTTTTCAGGTAAACCAAATCCACAGGTATCTGGGCCCATACAGAAGCAGTACTTTTATTGCTGAAGTTCTCCAACCTCCACTCCATATGAAGATCCATGTGGTCACCCGGTAAGCAATTTAGCCTGCCACAGGCTCTCTTTAACACACAGTCCAGGGAGATATTTTCTCCCTTCTCTCAGATTTTATTTTAACATCTGGCAAAGGCTTTTGGTTCCTGAGTACACGAAAGCACTGGTGGGCATCTAATTCACTGCACAGCAGTCTTCCCAGAGGAAGCTTAACCCAGCTAAAGATCACCCAATTTTGGTGGCTCTAAGCATGTGGGCTTACAAACTTTCATTTTTCCCACTTCCCATATTTTCCCCAGAAAACAACCGAGTAAAGGGTGGCTTTGTCTGACCTCTGGATAGACAAGGAAGAAGAATTACCATGAGGGCAAAGTCAAACAAATAGCTACTCTCCATCTTAAGATGAGTTTTTCCATTGCCCCACTGCTAGGTATCCGATTTGTGACTCTGGATCTCGTAGAGAAACAGGGGCACAGAAACTCATGTCTAAGTGAGACTCATATATAAAGGTTAAGTGTTCATCAAGCAGACATCTGAAAGCAGTGTGGTCCAAACCCATAAGTCCGACATTAACCCATTAACCCACATGTCGAAACCAATTGCAATGTCCTCCTCCATCTTTCAAAACAGACGACATGTTGCAGGCTGAAGGAGGGGGGCCGAGACAGTGAATGTGTAAGCAGAGCCGCGTGGTCTGTGGATATATCAGCATATCTCTGCACGGCTACTCCAACAACCCGGGCTTCCTTTGGGTAAGTACATGTGTCTTCGGCTCAGGGACGTCTTGCCGGAAAGGAGCCTTGACAGCTAAAGCAGGGAACAAGCTGAGGCAGCTGCACCCTGCTCCCACGTTCAAAAAAGAAGAGTCCCAACTAGAATGGAAATGCTCAAGGAGCCATTGATCCCTCCGCCCTTCATTTAACTGCACGTGTGTATCACCCAGGTTGGCACAATCCACGAACTAAATCCACATTTGTGAACCTGGCACCCGTTCAAAATTCTTTAACCCCAACATGGAATTAAGTAACATCAGGACCTTAATTCAAAGCCTTATGGAATGTTCCCCCACTCAGAAAGCTTGTAAGCCAACTCCTCTGTGCCTTTATACCCCTAAATTTAGCTATTCACTTTATGTATGGCCCACTAATATAAAACCAGTGCTCAGAGGAAACAATCATTGCTCGCCATGAAGAAATCTTCATTCTAATAGGAACCTTTCACAGTCTGTGTCCATCGGCAAAATCAAAGCCGGACAGGCCGTGCATAAAGTCAGCACTCTTAGGCACCAGTTCAGTGTCCAATATCGCCCTCTGGTGGGCTTCTGGTCGACCCGTGCCGGCTACCTCACTCAGCCTCCACGGGGTGTCCACTGGTCACCTTGCTTGTAGATCATGGCCTCTCGCCACTATTCAACAAGTTGGGCTCCTGATGCGACGTGGTGAACATTCCTCGAGTCACCCTTGTGTTCCCCTTTACAGGTAAACAAATCCACAGGTATCCGTGCCCATACGCAAGCAATCCTGTTATTGCTGCATTTCTCCGAACTCCACACCATATGTAGATCGACGTGGACACCCAGCAAGCAATTCAGCCTGCTCACATGCTCTCTTTAACACTCACTCCCAGGGAGATGTTTTCTCCCTAATCCCAGATTTTTTTTTTTTACTTCTGGCCAAGTCTTATGATTCCTGAGTACACCAAAGAACTGGTGGGCATCTATTTCACTGCATACCTGTCTTCCCAGAGGTAGTCAAAACCCAGCTAAAGATCACCCCATTTTGGTGGCTCAAGCAAATGGGCTTACAAACTTTCATTTTTCCCCCTTACCCTAGTTTCCCTAGAAAACAACCGAGTAAAGGGTGGCTTTGTCTGACCCCTGGATCGACAAGGAAGAAGAATTACCATGAGGGCAAGGTCAAACATATAGTTACTCTCCATCTTAAGATGAGTTTTTCCATTGCCCCACTGCTAGGTATCCTATTTGTGACTCTGGCTCTCGTAGAGAAACAGGGGCACAGAAACTCATGTCTAAGTGAGACTCATATATAAAGGTTAAGTGTTCATCAAGCAGACATCCGAAAGCAGTGTGGTCCAAACCCCCAAGTCCGACATTAACCCATTAACCCACATGTCTAACAACAATTGCAGTGTCCTCCTCCATCTTTCAAAACAGATGACATGTTGCTGGCTGAAGGAGGAGAGACGAGGCAGTGAATGTGTAAGCAGAGCAGCGTGGGCAGTGGATATGTCAGCATATCTCTACACGGCTACTCCAACAGTCCGGGCTTCCACTGGGTAGGTCCATGTGTCTTCGGCTCAGGGACGTCTTGCCGGAAAGGAGCCTTGTCAGCTAAAGCAGGGAACAAGGTGAGGCAGCTGCACCCTGCTCCCATGTTCAGAAATGAAGAGACCCAACAAGAATGGCAATGCTCAAGGAGCCATTGATCCCTCCGCCCTTGATTTAACCGCACGTGTGTATCGCCCAGGTTGGCACAATCCACGAACTAAATTCACATTTGCGAACCAGGCACCCGTTCAAAATTCTTTAAACCCAACATGGAATTAAGTTACATCAGACCTTAATTCTAAAACTTATGGAATGTTCCCCCACTCGGAAAGTTTGTAAGCCAACTACTCTGTGCCTTTATACGCCAAATTTTAGCTATCCACTTTATCTATGGTCCACTAATATAAAACCAGTGCTCAGAGGAAACAATCATTGCTCGCTATGAAGAAATCTTCATTCCAATAGGAACCTTTCAAAGTCTGTGTCCATCGGCAAAATCAAAGCCGGACAGGCCGTGCATAAAGTCAGCACTCTTAGGCACCAGTTCACAGTCTCCAATATCGCCCTATAGTGGGCTTCTGGTCGACCCGTGCCAGCTACCTCACTCAGCCTCCACGGGGTGTCCACCGGTCTCCTTGCTTGTAGACCATGGGCCCTCGCCATTGTTCAACAAGCCTGGGCTCCTGATGCAACGTGGTGAACTTTAGTCGAATCACCCTCTTTTTCTCCTTTTCAGGTAAACCAAATCCACAGGTATCTGGGCCCATACACAAGCAGTCCTTTTATTGCTGCAGTTCTCCGACCTCCACTCCATATGAAGATCCACGTGGTCACCGAGCAAGCAATTCAGCCTGCTCACAGGCTCTCTTTAACACACAGTCCAGGGAGATGTTTTCTCCCTACTCTCAGATTTTATTTTAACTTCTGGCAAAGGCTAATTGTTCCTGAGTACACGAAAGCACTGGTGGGAATCTAATTAACTGCAGAGCAGTCTTCCCATAGGTAGCTTAACCCAGCTAAAGATCACCCAATTTTGGTGGCTCTAAGCATGTGGGCTTACAAACTTTCATTTTTCCCACTTCCCATATTTTCCCCAGAAAACAACCGAGTAAAGGGTGGCTTTGTCTGACCTCTGGATAGACAAGGAAGAAGAATTACCATGAGGGCACAGTCAAACAAATAGCTACTCAACCATCTTTAGAGGAGTTTTTCCATTGCCCCACTGCTAGGTATCCTATTTGTGACTGTGGCTCTCGTAGAGAAACAGGGGCACAGAAACTCATGTCTAAGTGAGACTCATATATAAATGTTAAGTGTTCATCAAGCAGACATCTGAAAGCAGTGTGGTCCAAACCCACAAGTCCGACATTAACCCATTAACCCACATGTCCAAACCAATTGCAATGTCCTCCTCCATCTTTCAAAACAGACGACATGTTGCAGGCTGAAGGAGGGGGGCCGAGACAGTGAATGTGTTAGCAGAGCCGCATGGTCTGTGGATATATCAGCATATCTCTGCACGGCTACTCCAACAACCCGGGCTTCCTTTGGGTAAGTACATGTGTCTTCGGCTCAGCGACGTCTTGCCAGAAAGGAGCCTTGACAGCTAAAGCAGGGAACAAGCTGAGGCAGCTGCACCCTGCTCCCACGTTCAGAAATGAAGGGACCCAACTAGAATGGCAATGCTCAAGGAGCCATTGATCCCTCCGCCCTTCATTTAACTGCACGTGTGTATCACCCAGGTTGGCACAATCCACGAACTAAATCCACATTTGTGAACCTGGAACCCGTTCAAAATTCTTTAACCCCAACATGGAATTAAGTAACATCAGGACCTTAATTCAAAGCCTTATGGAATGTTCCCCCACTCAGAAAGTTTGTAAGCCAACTGCTCTGTGCCTTTATACCCTTAATTTTAGCTATTCACTTTATGTATGTCCCACTAATATAAAACCAGTGCTCAGAGGAAACAATCATTGCTCGCCATGAAGAAATCTTCATTCTAATAGGAACCTTTCACAGTCTGTGTCCATTGGCAAAATCAAAGCCGCACAGGCCGTGCATAAAGTCAGCACGCTTAGGCACCAGTTCACAGTCCCCAAT
Organism: Tenrec ecaudatus; assembly: GCF_050624435.1. NCBI lineage: Eukaryota > Metazoa > Chordata > Mammalia > Afrosoricida > Tenrecidae > Tenrec > Tenrec ecaudatus. The sequence goes on from NW_027459476.1 coordinate 1,316,742, forward strand.
ATCGCCCTCTGGTGGGCTTCTGGTCGACCCGTGCCGGCTACATCACTCAGCCTTCACGGGGTGTCCACTGGTCACCTGCTTGTAGACCATGGGCTCTCGCCACTATTCAACAAGTTGGGCTCCTGATGCGACGTGGTGAACATTCCTCGAGTCACCCTTGTGTTCCCCTTTAGAGGTAAACCAAATCCACAGGTATCCGTGCCCATACGCAAGCAATCCTGTTATTGCTGAATTTCTCCGACCTCCACACCATATGTAGATCCACGTGGACACACAGCAAGCAATTCAGCCTCCTCACAGGCTCTCTTTAACACACACTCCAGGGAGATGTTTATTCCCTAATCCCAGATTTTTTTTACTTCTGGCCAAGTCTTATGGTTCCTGAGTACACCAAAGAACTGGTGGGCATCTATTTCACTGCATACCTGTCTTCCCAGAGGTGGTCAAAACCCAGTTAAAGATCACCCCATTTTGGTCGCTCAAGCAAATGGGCTTACAAACTTTCATTTTTCCCCCTTACCGTAGTTTCCCCAGAAAACAACCGAGTAAAGGGTGGCTTTTTCTGACCTCTGGATCGACAAGGAAGAAGAATTACCATGAGGGCAAGGTCAAGCATATAGTTACTCTCCATCTTAAGATGAGTTTTTCCATTGCCCCACTGCTAGGTATCCTATTTGTGACTCTGGCTCTCGTAGAGAAACAGGGGCACAGAAACTCATGTCTAAGTGACACTCATATATAAAGGTTAAGTGTTCATCAAGCTGACATCCGAAAGCAGTGTGGTCCAAACCCACAAGTCCGACATTAACCTATTAACCCACATGTTTAAAAACAATTGCAGTGTCCTCCTCCATCTTTCAAAACAGATGACATGTTGCTGGCTGAAGGAGGAGAGACGAGGCAGTGAATGTGTAAGCAGAGCAGCGTGGGCAGTGGATATGTCAGCATATCTCTACACGGCTACTCCAACAGCCCGGGCTTCCTCTGGGTAAGTACATGTGTCTTCGGCTAAGGGACGTCTTGCCGGAAAGGAGCCTTGTCAGCTAAAGCAGGGAACAAGATGAGGCAGCTGCACCCTGCTCCCATGTTCAGAAATGAAGAGACCCAACAAGAATGGCAATGCTCAAGGAGCCATTGATCCCTCCGCCCTTGATTTAACCGCACGTGTGTATCGCCCAGGTTGGCACAATCCACGAACTAAATCCACATTTGCGAACTTGGCACCCGTTCAAAATTCTTTAACCACAACATGGAATTAAGTAACACCAGGACCTTAATTCTAAAACTTATGGAATGTACCCCCACTCAGAAAGATTGTAAGCCAACTACTCTGTGCCATCATACGCCAAATTTTAGCTATTCACTTTATCTATGGCCCAAAATATAAAACAAGTGCTCAGAGGAAATATCATTGCTCGCCATGAAGAAATCTTCATTCCAATAGGAACCATTCAAAGTCTGTGTCAATCGGCAAAATCAAAGCCGGACAGGCCGTGCATAAAGTCAGCACTCGTAGGCACCAGATCACAGTCTCCAATATCATCCTCTGGTGTGCTTCTTGTCGACCCGTACCGGGGACATCACTCAGCCTCCACTGGGTGTCCACCGATCTCCTTGCTTGTAGACCATGGGCTCTTGCCAATGTTCAACAAGCCTGGGCTCCTGATGCGACGTGGTGAACTTTAGTCAAGTCACCCTCTTTTTCTCCTTTTCAGGTAAACCAAATCCACAGGTATCTGGGCCCATACACAAGCAGGCCTTTTATTGCTGCAGTTCTCCGACCTCCACTCCATATGAAGATCCATGTGGTCACCCAGCAAGCAATTCAGTCTGCCACAGGCTCTCTTTAACACACAGTCCAGGGAGATGTTTTCTCCCTACTCTCAGATTTTATTTTAACTTCTGGCAAAGGCTTTTGGTTCCTGAGTACACGAAAGCACTGGTGGGCATCTAATTCACTGCACAGCAGTCTTCCCAGAGGTAGCTTAACCCAGCTAAAGATCACCCAATTTTGGTGGCTCTAAGCATGTGGGCTTACAAACTTTCATTTTTTCCCTCTTCCCATATTTTCCCCAGAAAACAACCGAGTAAAGGGTGGCTTTGTCTGACCTCTGGATAGACAAGGAAGAAGAATTACCATGAGGGCAAAGTCAAACAAATAGCTACTCTCCATCTTAAGATGAGTTTTTCCATTGCCCCACTGCTAGGTATCCTATTTGTGACTCTGGCTCTTGTAGAGAAACAGGGGCACAGAAACTCATGTCTAAGTGAGACTCATATATAAAGGTTAAGTGTTCATCAAGCAGACATCTGAAAGCAGTGTGGTCCAAACCCACAAGTCCGACTTTAACCCATTAACCCACATGTCGAAACCAATTGCAATGTCCTCCTCCATCTTTCAAAACAGACGACATGTTGCAGGCTGAAGGAGGGGGGCCGAGACAGTGAATGTGTAAGCAGAGCCGCGTGGTCTGTGGATATATCAGCATATCTCTGCACGGCTACTCCAACAACCCGGGCTTCCTTTGCGTAAGTACATGTGTCTTTGGCTCAGGGACGTCTTGCCAGAAAGGAGCCTTGACAGGTAAAGCAGGGAACAAGCTGAGGCAGCTGCACCCTGCTCCCACGTTCAGAAAAGAAGAGACCCAACTAGAATGGCAATGCTCAAGGAGCCATTGATCCCTCCGCCCTTCATTTAACTGCACGTGTGTATCACCCAGGTTGGCACAATCCACGAACTAAATCCACATTTGTGAACCTGGCACCCGTTCAAAATTCTTTAACCCCAACATGGAATTAAGTAACATCAGGACCTTAATTCAAAGCCTTATGGAATGTTCCCCCACTCAGAAAGTTTGTAAGCCAACTGCTCTGTGCCTTTATACCCCTAATTTTAGCTATTCACTTTATGTATGGCCCACTAATATAAAACCAGTGCTCAGAGGAAACAATGATTTCTCGCCATGAAGAAATCTTCATTCTAATAGGAATCTTTCACAGTCTGTGTCCATCAGCAAAATCAAAGCCGGACAGGCCGTGCATAAAGTCAGTACGCTTAGGCACCAGTTCACAGTCTCCAATATCGTCCTCTGGTGTGCTTCTTGTCGACCCGTACCGGGGACCTCGCTCAGCCTTCATGGGGTATCCACCGGTCACCTTGCTTGTAGACCATGGGCTCTCACCACTATTCAACAAGCCTGGGGTCCTGATGCACATGGTGAACTTTACTCGAGTCACCCTCGTGTTCTCCTTTTCAGGTAAACCAAATCCACAGGTATCCGTGCCCATACGCAAGCAGTCCTTTTATTGCTGCATTTCTCCGACCTCCACTCCATATGTAGATCCCCGTGGTCACCCAGAAAGCAATTCAGCCTGCTCACAGGCTCTCTTTAACACACCGTCCTAGGAAGATGTTTTCTCCCTACTCCCAGATTTTTTTTAACTTCTGGCAAAGACTTATGGTTCCTGAGTACACGAAAGTACTGGTGGGCATCTATTTCACTGCATAGCTGTCTACCCAGAGGTGGTCTAAACCCAGCTAAAGATAACCCCATTTTAGTGGTTCCAAGCAAGTGGGCTTACATACTTTCATTTTTCCACCTTTCCATAGTTTCCCCAGAAAACAACCGAGTACAGGGTGGCTTTGTCTGACTTCTGGATAGACAAGGAAGTAGAATTACCATGAGGCAAGGTCAAACAAATAGCTGCTCTCCATCTTAAGATGAGTTTTTCCATTGCCCAACTGCTAGGTATCCTATTTGTGACTCTGGCTCTCGTAGAGAAACAGGGACACAGAAACTCATGTCTAAGCGAGACTCATATATCAAGGTTAAGTGTTCATCAAGCAGACATCCGAAAGCAGTGTGGTCCAAACCCACAATTCCGACAACAACCCATTAACCCACATGCCCAACACCAATTGCAATGTCCTCCTCCATCTTTCAAAACATTCGACATGTTGCTGGCTGAAGGAGGAGAGCCCAGGCAGTGAATGTGTAAGCAGAGCAGCATGGGCAGTGGATATGTCAGCAAATCTCTGCATGGATACTCCAGCAGCCCGGCTTTCCTCTTGGTAGGTCCATGTGTCTTCGGCTCAGGGACGTCTTGCCAGAAAGGAGCCTTGACAGCTAAAGCAGGGAACAAGCTGAGTCAGTGCACCCTGCTCCCATATTCAGAAATGAAGAGACCCAACTAGAATGGCAATGATCAAGGAGCCATTGGTCCCTCCGCCCTTCATTTAACCGCACGTGTGTATCGCCCAGGTTGGCACAGTCCACGAACTAAATCCACATTTGTGAACCAGGCACCCGTCCAAAATTCTTTAACCCCAACATGGAATTAAGTTACATCAGACCTTAATTCTAAAACTTATGGAATGTTCCCCACTCGGAGAGTTTGTAAACCAACTACTCTGTGCCTTTAAACGCCAAATTTTAGCTATCCACTTTATCTATGGCCCACTAATATAAAACCAGTGCTCAGAGGAAACAATCATTGATCGCTATGAAGAAATCTTCATTCCAATAGGAACCTTCCAAAGTCTGTGCAAATCGGCAAAATCAAAGACGGACAGGCCGTGCATACACTCAGCACTCTTAGGCACCAGTTCACAGTCTCCAATATCGCCCTATGGCAGGCTTCTGGTCGACCCGTGCCAGCTACCTCACTCAGCCTCCACTGGGTGTCCACCGATCTCCTTGCTTGTAGACCATGGGCTCTCGCCAATGTTCAACAAGCCTGGGCTCCTGATGCGACGTGGTGAACTTTAGTCGAATCACCCTCTTTTTCTCCTTTTCAGGTAAACCAAATCCACAGGTATCTGGGCCCATACACAAGCAGTACTTTTATTGCTGCAGTTCTCCGACCTCCACTCCATATGAAGATCCATGTGGTCACCCAGCAAGCAATTCAGCCTGCCACAGGCTCTCTTTAACACACAGTCCAGGGAGATGTTTTCTCCCTACTCTCAGATTTTATTTTAACTTCTGGCAAAGGCTAATTGTTCCTGAGTACACGAAAGCACTGGTGGGAATCTAATTAACTGCAGAGCAGTCTTCCCATAGGTAGCTTAACCCAGCTAAAGATCACCCAATTTTGGTGGCTCTAAGCATGTGGGCTTACAAACTTCCATTTTTCCCACTTCCCATATTTTCCCCAGAAAACAACCGAGTAAAGGGTGGCTTTGTCTGACCTCTGGATAGACAAGGAAGAAGAATTACCATGAGGGCACAGTCAAACAAATAGCTACTCAACCATCTTTAGAGGAGTTTTTCCATTGCCCCACTGCTAGGTATCCTATTTGTGACTGTGGCTCTCGTAGAGAAACAGGGGCACAGAAACTCATGTCTAAGTGAGACTCATATATAAATGTTAAGTGTTCATCAAGCAGACATCTGAAAGCAGTGTGGTCCAAACCCACAAGTCCGACATTAACCCATTAACCCACATGTCCAAACCAATTGCAATGTCCTCCTCCATCTTTCAAAACAGACGACATGTTGCAGGCTGAAGGAGGGGGGCCGAGACAGTGAATGTGTTAGCAGAGCCGCATGGTCTGTGGATATATCAGCATATCTCTGCACGGCTACTCCAACAACCCGGGCTTCCTTTGGGTAAGTACATGTGTCTTCGGCTCAGCGACGTCTTGCCAGAAAGGAGCCTTGACAGCTAAAGCAGGGAACAAGCTGAGGCAGCTGCACCCTGCTCCCACGTTCAGAAATGAAGGGACCCAACTAGAATGGCAATGCTCAAGGAGCCATTGATCCCTCCGCCCTTCATTTAACTGCACGTGTGTATCACCCAGGTTGGCACAATCCACGAACTAAATCCACATTTGTGAACCTGGAACCCGTTCAAAATTCTTTAACCCCAACATGGAATTAAGTAACATCAGGACCTTAATTCAAAGCCTTATGGAATGTTCCCCCACTCAGAAAGTTTGTAAGCCAACTGCTCTGTGCCTTTATACCCTTAATTTTAGCTATTCACTTTATGTATGTCCCACTAATATAAAACCAGTGCTCAGAGGAAACAATCATTGCTCGCCATGAAGAAATCTTCATTCTAATAGGAACCTTTCACAGTCTGTGTCCATTGGCAAAATCAAAGCCGCACAGGCCGTGCATAAAGTCAGCACGCTTAGGCACCAGTTCACAGTCCCCAATATCGCCCTCTGGTGGGCTTCTGGTCGACCCGTGCCGGCTACATCACTCAGCCTTCACGGGGTGTCCACTGGTCACCTGCTTGTAGACCATGGGCTCTCGCCACTATTCAACAAGTTGGGCTCCTGATGCGATGTGGTGAACATTCCTCGAGTCACCCTTGTGTTCCCCTTTAGAGGTAAACCAAATCCACAGGTATCCGTGCCCATACGCAAGCAATCCTGTTATTGCTGAATTTCTCCGACCTCCACACCATATGTAGATCCACGTGGACACACAGCAAGCAATTCAGCCTCCTCACAGGCTCTCTTTAACACACACTCCAGGGAGATGTTTATTCCCTAATCCCAGATTTTTTTTACTTCTGGCCAAGTCTTATGGTTCCTGAGTACACCAAAGAACTGGTGGGCATCTATTTCACTGCATACCTGTCTTCCCAGAGGTGGTCAAAACCCAGTTAAAGATCACCCCATTTTGGTCGCTCAAGCAAATGGGCTTACAAACTTTCATTTTTCCCCCTTACCGTAGTTTCCCCAGAAAACAACCGAGTAAAGGGTGGCTTTTTCTGACCTCTGGATCGACAAGGAAGAAGAATTACCATGAGGGCAAGGTCAAGCATATAGTTACTCTCCATCTTAAGATGAGTTTTTCCATTGCCCCACTGCTAGGTATCCTATTTGTGACTCTGGCTCTCGTAGAGAAACAGGGGCACAGAAACTCATGTCTAAGTGACACTCATATATAAAGGTTAAGTGTTCATCAAGCTGACATCCGAAAGCAGTGTGGTCCAAACCCACAAGTCCGACATTAATCTATTAACCCACATGTCTAAAAACAATTGCAGTGTCCTCCTCCATCTTTCAAAACAGATGACATGTTGCTGGCTGAAGGAGGAGAGACGAGGCAGTGAATGTGTAAGCAGAGCAGTGTGGGCAGTGGATATGTCAGCATATCTCTACACGGCTACTCCAACAGCCCGGGCTTCCTCTGGGTAAGTACATGTGTCTTCGGCTAAGGGACGTCTTGCCGGAAAGGAGCCTTGTCAGCTAAAGCAGGGAACAAGATGAGGCAGCTGCACCCTGCTCCCATGTTCAGAAATGAAGAGACCCAACAAGAATGGCAATGCTCAAGGAGCCATTGATCCCTCCGCCCTTGATTTAACCGCACGTGTGTATCGCCCAGGTTGGCACAATCCACGAACTAAATCCACATTTGCGAACTTGGCACCCGTTCAAAATTCTTTAACCACAACATGGAATTAAGTAACACCAGGACCTTAATTCTAAAACTTATGGAATGTACCCCCACTCAGAAAGATTGTAAGCCAACTACTCTGTGCCATCATACGCCAAATTTTAGCTATTCACTTTATCTATGGCCCAAAATATAAAACAAGTGCTCAGAGGAAATATCATTGCTCGCCATGAAGAAATCTTCATTCCAATAGGAACCATTCAAAGTCTGTGTCAATCGGCAAAATCAAAGCCGGACAGGCCGTGCATAAAGTCAGCACTCGTAGGCACCAGATCACAGTCTCCAATATCATCCTCTGGTGTGCTTCTTGTCGACCCGTACCGGGGACATCACTCAGCAGCCACTGGGTGTCCACCGATCTCCTTGCTTGTAGACCATGGGCTCTCGCCAATGTTCAACAAGCCTGGGCTCCTGATGCGACGTGGTGAACTTTAGTCAAATCACCCTCTTTTTCTCCTTTTCAGGTAAACCAAATCCACAGGTATCTGGGCCCATACACAAGCAGGCCTTTTATTGCTGCAGTTCTCCGACCTCCACTCCATATGAAGATCCATGTGGTCACCCAGCAAGCAATTCAGTCTGCCACAGGCTCTCTTTAACACACAGTCCAGGGAGATGTTTTCTCCCTACTCTCAGATTTTATTTTAACTTCTGGCAAAGGCTTTTGGTTCCTGAGTACACGAAAGCACTGGTGGGCATCTAATTCACTGCACAGCAGTCTTCCCAGAGGTAGCTTAACCCAGCTAAAGATCACCCAATTTTGGTGGCTCTAAGCATGTGGGCTTACAAACTTTCATTTTTTCCCTCTTCCCATATTTTCCCCAGAAAACAACCGAGTAAAGGGTGGCTTTGTCTGACCTCTGGATAGACAAGGAAGAAGAATTACCATGAGGGCAAAGTCAAACAAATAGCTACTCTCCATCTTAAGATGAGTTTTTCCATTGCCCCACTGCTAGGTATCCTATTTGTGACTCTGGCTCTTGTAGAGAAACAGGGGCACAGAAACTCATGTCTAAGTGAGACTCATATATAAAGGTTAAGTGTTCATCAAGCAGACATCTGAAAGCAGTGTGGTCCAAACCCACAAGTCCGACTTTAACCCATTAACCCACATGTCGAAACCAATTGCAATGTCCTCCTCCATCTTTCAAAACAGACGACATGTTGCAGGCTGAAGGAGGGGGGCCGAGACAGTGAATGTGTAAGCAGAGCCGCGTGGTCTGTGGATATATCAGCATATCTCTGCACGGCTACTCCAACAACCCGGGCTTCCTTTGCGTAAGTACATGTGTCTTTGGCTCAGGGACGTCTTGCCAGAAAGGAGCCTTGACAGGTAAAGCAGGGAACAAGCTGAGGCAGCTGCACCCTGCTCCCACGTTCAGAAAAGAAGAGACCCAACTAGAATGGCAATGCTCAAGGAGCCATTGATCCCTCCGCCCTTCATTTAACTGCACGTGTGTATCACCCAGGTTGGCACAATCCACGAACTAAATCCACATTTGTGAACCTGGCACCCGTTCAAAATTCTTTAACCCCAACATGGAATTAAGTAACATCAGGACCTTAATTCAAAGCCTTATGGAATGTTCCCCCACTCAGAAAGTTTGTAAGCCAACTGCTCTGTGCCTTTATACCCCTAATTTTAGCTATTCACTTTATGTATGGCCCACTAATATAAAACCAGTGCTCAGAGGAAACAATGATTTCTCGCCATGAAGAAATCTTCATTCTAATAGGAATCTTTCACAGTCTGTGTCCATCGGCAAAATCAAAGCCGGACAGGCCGTGCATAAAGTCAGCACGCTTAGGCACCAGTTCACAGTCTCCAATATCGTCCTCTGGTGTGCTTCTTGTCGACCCGTACCGGGGACCTCGCTCAGCCTTCATGGGGTATCCACCGGTCACCTTGCTTGTAGACCATGGGCTCTCACCACTATTCAACAAGCCTGGGGTCCTGATGCACATGGTGAACTTTACTCGAGTCACCCTCGTGTTCTCCTTTTCAGGTAAACCAAATCCACAGGTATCCGTGCCCATACGCAAGCAGTCCGTTTATTGCTGCATTTCTCCGACCTCCACTCCATATGTAGATCCCCGTGGTCACCCAGAAAGCAATTCAGCCTGCTCACAGGCTCTCTTTAACACACCGTCCTTGGAAGATGTTTTCTCCCTACTCCCAGATTTTTTTTAACTTCTGGCAAAGACTTATGGTTCCTGAGTACACGAAAGTACTGGTGGGCATCTATTTCACTGCATAGCTGTCTACCCAGAGGTGGTCTAAACCCAGCTAAAGATAACCCCATTTTAGTGGTTCCAAGCAAGTGGGCTTACATACTTTCATTTTTCCACCTTTCCATAGTTTCCCCAGAAAACAACCGAGTACAGGGTGGCTTTGTCTGACTTCTGGATAGACAAGGAAGTAGAATTACCATGAGGCAAGGTCAAACAAATAGCTACTCTCCATCTTAAGATGAGTTTTTCCATTGCCCAACTGCTAGGTATCCTATTTGTGACTCTGGCTCTCGTAGAGAAACAGGGACACAGAAACTCATGTCTAAGTGAGACTCATATATCAAGGTTAAGTGTTCATCAAGCAGACAACCGAAAGCAGTGTGGTCCAAACCCACAATTCCGACAATAACCCATTAACCCACATGCCCAACACCAATTACAATGTCCTCCTCCATCTTTCAAAACAGACGACATGTTGCAGGCTGAAGGAGGAGAGCCCAGGCAGTGAATGTGTAAGCAGAGCAGCATGGGCAGTGGGTATGTCAGCAAATCTCTGCATGGCTACTCCAGCAGCCCGGGTTTCCTCTTGGTAGGTCCATGTGTCTTCGGCTCAGGGACGTCTTGCCAGAAAGGAGCCTTGACAGCTAAAGCAGGGAACAAGCTGAGTCAGCTGCACCCTGCTCCCACATTCAGAAATGAAGAGACCCAACTAGAATGGCAATGATCAAGGAGCCATTGATCCCTCCGCCCTTCATTTAACCGCACATGTGTATCACCCAGGTTGGCACAGTCCACGAACTGAATCCACATTTGTGAACCAGGCACCCGTCCAAAATTCTTTAACCCCAACATGGAATTAAGTTACATCAGACCTTAATTCTAAAACTTTTGGAATGTTCCCCCACTCGGAAAGTTTGTAAGCCAACTACTCTGTGCCTTTAAACGCCAAATTTTAGCTATCCACTTTATCTATGGCCCACTAATATAAAACCAGTGCTCAGAGGAAACAATCATTGCTCGCTATGAAGAAATCTTCATTCCAATAGGAACCTTTCAAAGTCTTTGTCAATCGGCAAAATCAAAGCCGGACAGGCCGTGCATAAAGTCAGCACTCTTAGGCACCAGTTCACAGTCTCCAATATCGCCCTATGGTGGGCTTCTGGTCGACCCGTGCCAGCTACCTCACTCAGCCTCCACGGGGTGTCCTCCGGTCTCCTTGCTTGTAGACCATGGGCTCTCGTCAATGTTCAACAATCCTGGGCTCCTGATGCGACGTGGTGAACTTTACTCGAGTCACCCTCGTGTTCTCCTTTTCAGGTAAACCAAATCCACAGGTATCTGGGCCCATACAGAAGCAGTACTTTTATTGCTGAAGTTCTCCAACCTCCACTCCATATGAAGATCCATGTGGTCACCCGGTAAGCAATTTAGCCTGCCACAGGCTCTCTTTAACACACAGTCCAGGGAGATATTTTCTCCCTTCTCTCAGATTTTATTTTAACATCTGGCAAAGGCTTTTGGTTCCTGAGTACACGAAAGCACTGGTGGGCATCTAATTCACTGCACAGCAGTCTTCCCAGAGGAAGCTTAACCCAGCTAAAGATCACCCAATTTTGGTGGCTCTAAGCATGTGGGCTTACAAACTTTCATTTTTCCCACTTCCCATATTTTCCCCAGAAAACAACCGAGTAAAGGGTGGCTTTGTCTGACCTCTGGATAGACAAGGAAGAAGAATTACCATGAGGGCAAAGTCAAACAAATAGCTACTCTCCATCTTAAGATGAGTTTTTCCATTGCCCCACTGCTAGGTATCCGATTTGTGACTCTGGATCTCGTAGAGAAACAGGGGCACAGAAACTCATGTCTAAGTGAGACTCATATATAAAGGTTAAGTGTTCATCAAGCAGACATCTGAAAGCAGTGTGGTCCAAACCCATAAGTCCGACATTAACCCATTAACCCACATGTCGAAACCAATTGCAATGTCCTCCTCCATCTTTCAAAACAGACGACATGTTGCAGGCTGAAGGAGGGGGGCCGAGACAGTGAATGTGTAAGCAGAGCCGCGTGGTCTGTGGATATATCAGCATATCTCTGCACGGCTACTCCAACAACCCGGGCTTCCTTTGGGTAAGTACATGTGTCTTCGGCTCAGGGACGTCTTGCCGGAAAGGAGCCTTGACAGCTAAAGCAGGGAACAAGGTGAGGCAGCTGCACCCTGCTCCCACGTTCAAAAAAGAAGAGTCCCAACTAGAATGGAAATGCTCAAGGAGCCATTGATCCCTCCGCCCTTCATTTAACTGCACGTGTGTATCACCCAGGTTGGCACAATCCACGAATTAAATCCACATTTGTGAACCTGGCACCCGTTCAAAATTCCTTAACCCCAACATGGAATTAAGTAACATCAGGACCTTAATTCAAAGCCTTATGGAATGTTCCCCCACTCAGAAAGCTTGTAAGCCAACTCCTCTGTGCCTTTATACCCCTAAATTTAGCTATTCACTTTATGTATGGCCCACTAATATAAAACCAGTGCTCAGAGGAAACAATCATTGCTCGCCATGAAGAAATCTTCATTCTAATAGGAACCTTTCACAGTCTGTGTCCATTGGCAAAATCAAAGCCGGACAGGCCGTGCATAAAGTCAGCACTCTTAGGCACCAGTTCAGTGTCCAATATCGCCCTCTGGTGGGCTTCTGGTCGACCCGTGCCGGCTACCTCACTCAGCCTCCACGGGGTGTCCACTGGTCACCTTGCTTGTAGATCATGGCCTCTCGCCACTATTCAACAAGTTGGGCTCCTGATGCGACGTGGTGAACATTCCTCGAGTCACCCTTGTGTTCCCCTTTACAGGTAAACAAATCCACAGGTATCCGTGCCCATACGCAAGCAATCCTGTTATTGCTGCATTTCTCCGAACTCCACACCATATGTAGATCGACGTGGACACCCAGCAAGCAATTCAGCCTGCTCACATGCTCTCTTTAACACTCACTCCCAGGGAGATGTTTTCTCCCTAATCCCAGATTTTTTTTTTTTACTTCTGGCCAAGTCTTATGATTCCTGAGTACACCAAAGAACTGGTGGGCATCTATTTCACTGCATACCTGTCTTCCCAGAGGTAGTCAAAACCCAGCTAAAGATCACCCCATTTTGGTGGCTCAAGCAAATGGGCTTACAAACTTTCATTTTTCCCCCTTACCCTAGTTTCCCTAGAAAACAACCGAGTAAAGGGTGGCTTTGTCTGACCCCTGGATCGACAAGGAAGAAGAATTACCATGAGGGCAAGGTCAAACATATAGTTACTCTCCATCTTAAGATGAGTTTTTCCATTGCCCCACTGCTAGGTATCCTATTTGTGACTCTGGCTCTCGTAGAGAAACAGGGGCACAGAAACTCATGTCTAAGTGAGACTCATATATAAAGGTTAAGTGTTCATCAAGCAGACATCCGAAAGCAGTGTGGTCCAAACCCCCAAGTCCGACATTAACCCATTAACCCACATGTCTAACAACAATTGCAGTGTCCTCCTCCATCTTTCAAAACAGATGACATGTTGCTGGCTGAAGGAGGAGAGACGAGGCAGTGAATGTGTAAGCAGAGCAGCGTGGGCAGTGGATATGTCAGCATATCTCTACACGGCTACTCCAACAGTCTGGGCTTCCACTGGGTAGGTCCATGTGTCTTCGGCTCAGGGACGTCTTGCCGGAAAGGAGCCTTGTCAGCTAAAGCAGGGAACAAGGTGAGGCAGCTGCACCCTGCTCCCATGTTCAGAAATGAAGAGACCCAACAAGAATGGCAATGCTCAAGGAGCCATTGATCCCTCCGCCCTTGATTTAACCGCACGTGTGTATCGCCCAGGTTGGCACAATCCACGAACTAAATCCACATTTGCGAACCTGGCACCCGTTCAAAATTCTTTAACCACAACATGGAGTTAAGTAACACCAGGACCTTAATTCTAAAACTTATGGAATGTTTCCCCACTCAGAAAGATTGTAAGCCAACTACTCTATGCCATCATACGCCAAATTTTAGCTATTCACTTTACCTATGGCCCAAAATATAAAACAAGTGCTCAGAGGAAATATCATTGCTCGCCATGAAGAAATCTTCATTCCAATAGGAACCATTCAAAGTCTGTGTCCATCGGCAAAATCAAAGCCGGACAGGCCGTGCATAAAGTCAGCACTCTTAGGCACCAGTTCACCGTCTCCAATATCGTCCTCTGGTGTGCTTTTTGTTGACCCGTACCGGGGACCTCGCTCAGCCTTCATGGGGTATCCACCGGTCACCTTGCTTGTAGACCATGGGCTCTTGCCACTATTCAACAAGCCTGGGGTCCTGATGCACATGGTGAACTTTACTCGAGTCACCCTCGTGTTCTCCTTTTCAGGTACACCAAATCCACAGGTATCCGTGCCCATACGCAAGCAGTCCTTTTATTGCTGCATTTCTCCGAGCTCCACTCCATATGTAGATCCCCGAGGTCACCCAGAAAGCAATTCAGCCTGCTCACAGTCTCTCTTTAACACACAGTCCCTGGGAGATGTTTTCTCCCTACTCCCAGATGTTTTTTTAACTTCTGGCAAAGGCTTATGGTTCCTGAGTTCACGAAAGCACTGGTGGGCATCTATTTCACTGCATAGCTGTCTACCCAGAGGTGATCTAAACCCAGCTATAGATAACCCCATTTTAGTGGTTCAAAGCAAGTGGGCTTACAAACTTTCATTTTTCCACCTTTCCATAATTTCCCCAGAAAACAACCGAGTACAGGGTAGCTTTGTCTGACTTCTGGATAGACAAGGAAGTAGAATTACCATGAGGCAAGGTCAAACAAATAGCTGCTCTCCATCTTAAGATGAGTTTTTCCATTGCCCCACTGCTAGGTATCCTATTTGTGACTCTGGCTCTCGTAGAGAAACAGGGGCACAGAAACTTATGTCTAAGTGAGACTCATATATCAAGGTTAAGTGTTCATCAAGCAGACATCCGAAAGCATTGTGGTCCAACCCACAAGTCCGACAATAACCCATTAACCCACATGTCCAACACCAATTAAATGTCCTCCTCCATCTTTCAAAACATTCGACATGTTGCTGGCTGAAGGAGGAGAGCCCAGGCAGTGAATGTGTAAGCAGAGCAACCTGGGCAGTGGATATGTCAGCATATCTCTGCATGGCTACTCCAGCAGCCCGGGTTTCCTCTTTGTAGGTCCATGTGTCTTCGGCTCTGGGACGTCTTGCCAGAAAGGAGCCTTGACAGCTAAAGCAGGGAACAAGCTGAGGCAGCTGCACCCTGTTCCCACATTCAGAAATGAAGAGACCCAACTAGAATGGCAATGATCAAGGAGCCATTGATCCCTCCGCCCTTCATTTAACCACACGTGTGTATCGCCCAGGTTGGCACAATCCACGAACTAAATTCACATTTGCGAACCAGGCACCCGTTCAAAATTCTTTAAACCCAACATGGAATTAAGTTACATCAGACCTTAATTCTAAAACTTATGGAATGTTCCCCCACTCGGAAAGTTTGTAAGCCAACTACTCTGTGCCTTTATACGCCAAATTTTAGCTATCCACTTTATCTATGGTCCACTAATATAAAACCAGTGCTCAGAGGAAACAATCATTGCTCGCTATGAAGAAATCTTCATTCCAATAGGAACCTTTCAAAGTCTGTGTCCATCGGCAAAATCAAAGCCGGACAGGCCGTGCATAAAGTCAGCACTCTTAGGCACCAGTTCACAGTCTCCAATATCGCCCTATAGTGGGCTTCTGGTCGACCCGTGCCAGCTACCTCACTCAGCCTCCACGGGGTGTCCACCGGTCTCCTTGCTTGTAGACCATGGGCCCTCGCCATTGTTCAACAAGCCTGGGCTCCTGATGCAACGTGGTGAACTTTAGTCGAATCACCCTCTTTTTCTCCTTTTCAGGTAAACCAAATCCACAGGTATCTGGGCCCATACACAAGCAGTCCTTTTATTGCTGCAGTTCTCCGACCTCCACTCCATATGAAGATCCACGTGGTCACCGAGCAAGCAATTCAGCCTGCTCACAGGCTCTCTTTAACACACAGTCCAGGGAGATGTTTTCTCCCTACTCTCAGATTTTATTTTAACTTCTGGCAAAGGCTAATTGTTCCTGAGTACACGAAAGCACTGGTGGGAATCTAATTAACTGCAGAGCAGTCTTCCCATAGGTAGCTTAACCCAGCTAAAGATCACCCAATTTTGGTGGCTCTAAGCATGTGGGCTTACAAACTTTCATTTTTCCCACTTCCCATATTTTCCCCAGAAAACAACCGAGTAAAGGGTGGCTTTGTCTGACCTCTGGATAGACAAGGAAGAAGAATTACCATGAGGGCACAGTCAAACAAATAGCTACTCAACCATCTTTAGAGGAGTTTTTCCATTGCCCCACTGCTAGGTATCCTATTTGTGACTGTGGCTCTCGTAGAGAAACAGGGGCACAGAAACTCATGTCTAAGTGAGACTCATATATAAATGTTAAGTGTTCATCAAGCAGACATCTGAAAGCAGTGTGGTCCAAACCCACAAGTCCGACATTAACCCATTAACCCACATGTCCAAACCAATTGCAATGTCCTCCTCCATCTTTCAAAACAGACGACATGTTGCAGGCTGAAGGAGGGGGGCCGAGACAGTGAATGTGTTAGCAGAGCCGCATGGTCTGTGGATATATCAGCATATCTCTGCACGGCTACTCCAACAACCCGGGCTTCCTTTGGGTAAGTACATGTGTCTTCGGCTCAGCGACGTCTTGCCAGAAAGGAGCCTTGACAGCTAAAGCAGGGAACAAGCTGAGGCAGCTGCACCCTGCTCCCACGTTCAGAAATGAAGGGACCCAACTAGAATGGCAATGCTCAAGGAGCCATTGATCCCTCCGCCCTTCATTTAACTGCACGTGTGTATCACCCAGGTTGGCACAATCCACGAACTAAATCCACATTTGTGAACCTGGAACCCGTTCAAAATTCTTTAACCCCAACATGGAATTAAGTAACATCAGGACCTTAATTCAAAGCCTTATGGAATGTTCCCCCACTCAGAAAGTTTGTAAGCCAACTGCTCTGTGCCTTTATACCCTTAATTTTAGCTATTCACTTTATGTATGTCCCACTAATATAAAACCAGTGCTCAGAGGAAACAATCATTGCTCGCCATGAAGAAATCTTCATTCTAATAGGAACCTTTCACAGTCTGTGTCCATTGGCAAAATCAAAGCCGCACAGGCCGTGCATAAAGTCAGCACGCTTAGGCACCAGTTCACAGTCCCCAATATCGCCCTCTGGTGGGCTTCTGGTCGACCCGTGCCGGCTACATCACTCAGCCTTCACGGGGTGTCCACTGGTCACCTGCTTGTAGACCATGGGCTCTCGCCACTATTCAACAAGTTGGGCTCCTGATGCGACGTGGTGAACATTCCTCGAGTCACCCTTGTGTTCCCCTTTAGAGGTAAACCAAATCCACAGGTATCCGTGCCCATACGCAAGCAATCCTGTTATTGCTGAATTTCTCCGACCTCCACACCATATGTAGATCCACGTGGACACACAGCAAGCAATTCAGCCTCCTCACAGGCTCTCTTTAACACACACTCCAGGGAGATGTTTATTCCCTAATCCCAGATTTTTTTTACTTCTGGCCAAGTCTTATGGTTCCTGAGTACACCAAAGAACTGGTGGGCATCTATTTCACTGCATACCTGTCTTCCCAGAGGTGGTCAAAACCCAGTTAAAGATCACCCCATTTTGGTCGCTCAAGCAAATGGGCTTACAAACTTTCATTTTTCCCCCTTACCGTAGTTTCCCCAGAAAACAACCGAGTAAAGGGTGGCTTTTTCTGACCTCTGGATCGACAAGGAAGAAGAATTACCATGAGGGCAAGGTCAAGCATATAGTTACTCTCCATCTTAAGATGAGTTTTTCCATTGCCCCACTGCTAGGTATCCTATTTGTGACTCTGGCTCTCGTAGAGAAACAGGGGCACAGAAACTCATGTCTAAGTGACACTCATATATAAAGGTTAAGTGTTCATCAAGCTGACATCCGAAAGCAGTGTGGTCCAAACCCACAAGTCCGACATTAACCTATTAACCCACATGTCTAAAAACAATTGCAGTGTCCTCCTCCATCTTTCAAAACAGATGACATGTTGCTGGCTGAAGGAGGAGAGACGAGGCAGTGAATGTGTAAGCAGAGCAGCGTGGGCAGTGGATATGTCAGCATATCTCTACACGGCTACTCCAACAGCCCGGGCTTCCTCTGGGTAAGTACATGTGTCTTCGGCTAAGGGACGTCTTGCCGGAAAGGAGCCTTGTCAGCTAAAGCAGGGAACAAGATGAGGCAGCTGCACCCTGCTCCCATGTTCAGAAATGAAGAGACCCAACAAGAATGGCAATGCTCAAGGAGCCATTGATCCCTCCGCCCTTGATTTAACCGCACGTGTGTATCGCCCAGGTTGGCACAATCCACGAACTAAATCCACATTTGCGAACTTGGCACCCGTTCAAAATTCTTTAACCACAACATGGAATTAAGTAACACCAGGACCTTAATTCTAAAACTTATGGAATGTACCCCCACTCAGAAAGATTGTAAGCCAACTACTCTGTGCCATCATACGCCAAATTTTAGCTATTCACTTTATCTATGGCCCAAAATATAAAACAAGTGCTCAGAGGAAATATCATTGCTCGCCATGAAGAAATCTTCATTCCAATAGGAACCATTCAAAGTCTGTGTCAATCGGCAAAATCAAAGCCGGACAGGCCGTGCATAAAGTCAGCACTCGTAGGCACCAGATCACAGTCTCCAATATCATCCTCTGGTGTGCTTCTTGTCGACCCGTACCGGGGACATCACTCAGCCTCCACTGGGTGTCCACCGATCTCCTTGCTTGTAGACCATGGGCTCTTGCCAATGTTCAACAAGCCTGGGCTCCTGATGCGACGTGGTGAACTTTAGTCAAATCACCCTCTTTTTCTCCTTTTCAGGTAAACCAAATCCACAGGTATCTGGGCCCATACACAAGCAGGCCTTTTATTGCTGCAGTTCTCCGACCTCCACTCCATATGAAGATCCATGTGGTCACCCAGCAAGCAATTCAGTCTTCCACAGGCTCTCTTTAACACACAGTCCAGGGAGATGTTTTCTCCCTACTCTCAGATTTTATTTTAACTTCTGGCAAAGGCTTTTGGTTCCTGAGTACACGAAAGCACTGGTGGGCATCTAATTCACTGCACAGCAGTCTTCCCAGAGGTAGCTTAACCCAGCTAAAGATCACCCAATTTTGGTGGCTCTAAGCATGTGGGCTTACAAACTTTCATTTTTTCCCTCTTCCCATATTTTCCCCAGAAAACAACCGAGTAAAGGGTGGCTTTGTCTGACCTCTGGATAGACAAGGAAGAAGAATTACCATGAGGGCAAAGTCAAACAAATAGCTACTCTCCATCTTAAGATGAGTTTTTCCATTGCCCCACTGCTAGGTATCCTATTTGTGACTCTGGCTCTTGTAGAGAAACAGGGGCACAGAAACTCATGTCTAAGTGAGACTCATATATAAAGGTTAAGTGTTCATCAAGCAGACATCTGAAAGCAGTGTGGTCCAAACCCACAAGTCCGACTTTAACCCATTAACCCACATGTCGAAACCAATTGCAATGTCCTCCTCCATCTTTCAAAACAGACGACATGTTGCAGGCTGAAGGAGGGGGGCCGAGACAGTGAATGTGTAAGCAGAGCCGCGTGGTCTGTGGATATATCAGCATATCTCTGCACGGCTACTCCAACAACCCGGGCTTCCTTTGCGTAAGTACATGTGTCTTTGGCTCAGGGACGTCTTGCCAGAAAGGAGCCTTGACAGGTAAAGCAGGGAACAAGCTGAGGCAGCTGCACCCTGCTCCCACGTTCAGAAAAGAAGAGACCCAACTAGAATGGCAATGCTCAAGGAGCCATTGATCCCTCCGCCCTTCATTTAACTGCACGTGTGTATCACCCAGGTTGGCACAATCCACGAACTAAATCCACATTTGTGAACCTGGCACCCGTTCAAAATTCTTTAACCCCAACATGGAATTAAGTAACATCAGGACCTTAATTCAAAGCCTTATGGAATGTTCCCCCACTCAGAAAGTTTGTAAGCCAACTGCTCTGTGCCTTTATACCCCTAATTTTAGCTATTCACTTTATGTATGGCCCACTAATATAAAACCAGTGCTCAGAGGAAACAATGATTTCTCGCCATGAAGAAATCTTCATTCTAATAGGAATCTTTCACAGTCTGTGTCCATCAGCAAAATCAAAGCCGGACAGGCCGTGCATAAAGTCAGTACGCTTAGGCACCAGTTCACAGTCTCCAATATCGTCCTCTGGTGTGCTTCTTGTCGACCCGTACCGGGGACCTCGCTCAGCCTTCATGGGGTATCCACCGGTCACCTTGCTTGTAGACCATGGGCTCTCACCACTATTCAACAAGCCTGGGGTCCTGATGCACATGGTGAACTTTACTCGAGTCACCCTCGTGTTCTCCTTTTCAGGTAAACCAAATCCACAGGTATCCGTGCCCATACGCAAGCAGTCCTTTTATTGCTGCATTTCTCCGACCTCCACTCCATATGTAGATCCCCGTGGTCACCCAGAAAGCAATTCAGCCTGCTCACAGGCTCTCTTTAACACACCGTCCTAGGAAGATGTTTTCTCCCTACTCCCAGATTTTTTTTAACTTCTGGCAAAGACTTATGGTTCCTGAGTACACGAAAGTACTGGTGGGCATCTATTTCACTGCATAGCTGTCTACCCAGAGGTGGTCTAAACCCAGCTAAAGATAACCCCATTTTAGTGGTTCCAAGCAAGTGGGCTTACATACTTTCATTTTTCCACCTTTCCATAGTTTCCCCAGCAAACAACCGAGTACAGGGTGGCTTTGTCTGACTTCTGGATAGACAAGGAAGTAGAATTACCATGAGGCAAGGTCAAACAAATAGCTGCTCTCCATCTTAAGATGAGTTTTTCCATTGCCCAACTGCTAGGTATCCTATTTGTGACTCTGGCTCTCGTAGAGAAACAGGGACACAGAAACTCATGTCTAAGCGAGACTCATATATCAAGGTTAAGTGTTCATCAAGCAGACATCCGAAAGCAGTGTGGTCCAAACCCACAATTCCGACAACAACCCATTAACCCACATGTCCAACACCAATTGCAATGTCCTCCTCCATCTTTCAAAACATTCGACATGTTGCTGGCTGAAGGAGGAGAGCCCAGGCAGTGAATGTGTAAGCAGAGCAGCATGGGCAGTGGATATGTCAGCAAATCTCTGCATGGCTACTCCAGCAGCCCGGCTTTCCTCTTGGTAGGTCCATGTGTCTTCGGCTCAGGGACGTCTTGCCAGAAAGGAGCCTTGACAGCTAAAGCAGGGAACAAGCTGAGTCAGTGCACCCTGCTCCCATATTCAGAAATGAAGAGACCCAACTAGAATGGCAATGATCAAGGAGCCATTGGTCCCTCCGCCCTTCATTTAACCGCACGTGTGTATCGCCCAGGTTGGCACAGTCCACGAACTAAATCCACATTTGTGAACCAGGCACCCGTCCAAAATTCTTTAACCCCAACATGGAATTAAGTTACATCAGACCTTAATTCTAAAACTTATGGAATGTTCCCCACTCAGAGAGTTTGTAAACCAACTACTCTGTGCCTTTAAACGCCAAATTTTAGCTATCCACTTTATCTATGGCCCACTAATATAAAACCAGTGCTCAGAGGAAACAATCATTGATCGCTATGAAGAAATCTTCATTCCAATAGGAACCTTTCAAAGTCTGTGCAAATCGGCAAAATCAAAGACGGACAGGCCGTGCATACACTCAGCACTCTTAGGCACCAGTTCACAGTCTCCAATATCGCCCTATGGCAGGCTTCTGGTCGACCCGTGCCAGCTACCTCACTCAGCCTCCACTGGGTGTCCACCGATCTCCTTGCTTGTAGACCATGGGCTCTCGCCAATGTTCAACAAGCCTGGGCTCCTGATGCGACGTGGTGAACTTTAGTCGAATCACCCTCTTTTTCTCCTTTTCAGGTAAACCAAATCCACAGGTATCTGGGCCCATACACAAGCAGTACTTTTATTGCTGCAGTTCTCCGACCTCCACTCCATATGAAGATCCATGTGGTCACCCAGCAAGCAATTCAGCCTGCCACAGGCTCTCTTTAACACACAGTCCAGGGAGATGTTTTCTCCCTACTCTCAGATTTTATTTTAACTTCTGGCAAAGGCTAATTGTTCCTGAGTACACGAAAGCACTGGTGGGAATCTAATTAACTGCAGAGCAGTCTTCCCATAGGTAGCTTAACCCAGCTAAAGATCACCCAATTTTGGTGGCTCTAAGCATGTGGGCTTACAAACTTTCATTTTTCCCACTTCCCATATTTTCCCCAGAAAACAATCGAGTAAAGGGTGGCTTTGTCTGACCTCTGGATAGACAAGGAAGAAGAATTACCATGAGGGCACAGTCAAACAAATAGCTACTCAACCATCTTTAGAGGAGTTTTTCCATTGCCCCACTGCTAGGTATCCTATTTGTGACTGTGGCTCTCGTAGAGAAACAGGGGCACAGAAACTCATGTCTAAGTGAGACTCATATATAAATGTTAAGTGTTCATCAAGCAGACATCTGAAAGCAGTGTGGTCCAAACCCACAAGTCCGACATTAACCCATTAACCCACATGTCCAAACCAATTGCAATGTCCTCCTCCATCTTTCAAAACAGACGACATGTTGCAGGCTGAAGGAGGGGGGCCGAGACAGTGAATGTGTTAGCAGAGCCGCATGGTCTGTGGATATATCAGCATATCTCTGCACGGCTACTCCAACAACCCGGGCTTCCTTTGGGTAAGTACATGTGTCTTCGGCTCAGCGACGTCTTGCCAGAAAGGAGCCTTGACAGCTAAAGCAGGGAACAAGCTGAGGCAGCTGCACCCTGCTCCCACGTTCAGAAATGAAGGGACCCAACTAGAATGGCAATGCTCAAGGAGCCATTGATCCCTCCGCCCTTCATTTAACTGCACGTGTGTATCACCCAGGTTGGCACAATCCACGAACTAAATTCACATTTGTGAACCTGGAACCCGTTCAAAATTCTTTAACCCCAACATGGAATTAAGTAACATCAGGACCTTAATTCAAAGCCTTATGGAATGTTCCCCCACTCAGAAAGTTTGTAAGCCAACTGCTCTGTGCCTTTATACCCTTAATTTTAGCTATTCAATTTATGTATGTCCCACTAATATAAAACCAGTGCTCAGAGGAAACAATCATTGCTCGCCATGAAGAAATCTTCATTCTAATAGGAACCTTTCACAGTCTGTGTCCATTGGCAAAATCAAAGCCGCACAGGCCGTGCATAAAGTCAGCACGCTTAGGCACCAGTTCACAGTCCCCAATATCGCCCTCTGGTGGGCTTCTGGTCGACCCGTGCCGGCTACATCACTCAGCCTTCACGGGGTGTCCACTGGTCACCTGCTTGTAGACCATGGGCTCTCGCCACTATTCAACAAGTTGGGCTCCTGATGCGACGTGGTGAACATTCCTCGAGTCACCCTTGTGTTCCCCTTTAGAGGTAAACCAAATCCACAGGTATCCGTGCCCATACGCAAGCAATCCTGTTATTGCTGAATTTCTCCGACCTCCACACCATATGTAGATCCACGTGGACACACAGCAAGCAATTCAGCCTCCTCACAGGCTCTCTTTAACACACACTCCAGGGAGATGTTTATTCCCTAATCCCAGATTTTTTTTACTTCTGGCCAAGTCTTATGGTTCCTGAGTACACCAAAGAACTGGTGGGCATCTATTTCACTGCATACCTGTCTTCCCAGAGGTGGTCAAAACCCAGTTAAAGATCACCCCATTTTGGTCGCTCAAGCAAATGGGCTTACAAACTTTCATTTTTCCCCCTTACCGTAGTTTCCCCAGAAAACAACCGAGTAAAGGGTGGCTTTTTCTGACCTCTGGATCGACAAGGAAGAAGAATTACCATGAGGGCAAGGTCAAGCATATAGTTACTCTCCATCTTAAGATGAGTTTTTCCATTGCCCCACTGCTAGGTATCCTATTTGTGACTCTGGCTCTCGTAGAGAAACAGGGGCACAGAAACTCATGTCTAAGTGACACTCATATATAAAGGTTAAGTGTTCATCAAGCTGACATCCGAAAGCAGTGTGGTCCAAACCCACAAGTCCGACATTAACCTATTAACCCACATGTCTAAAAACAATTGCAGTGTCCTCCTCCATCTTTCAAAACAGATGACATGTTGCTGGCTGAAGGAGGAGAGACGAGGCAGTGAATGTGTAAGCAGAGCAGCGTGGGCAGTGGATATGTCAGCATATCTCTACACGGCTACTCCAACAGCCCGGGCTTCCTCTGGGTAAGTACATGTGTCTTCGGCTAAGGGACGTCTTGCCGGAAAGGAGCCTTGTCAGCTAAAGCAGGGAACAAGATGAGGCAGCTGCACCCTGCTCCCATGTTCAGAAATGAAGAGACCCAACAAGAATGGCAATGCTCAAGGAGCCATTGATCCCTCCGCCCTTGATTTAACCGCACGTGTGTATCGCCCAGGTTGGCACAATCCACGAACTAAATCCACATTTGCGAACTTGGCACCCGTTCAAAATTCTTTAACCACAACATGGAATTAAGTAACACCAGGACCTTAATTCTAAAACTTATGGAATGTACCCCCACTCAGAAAGATTGTAAGCCAACTACTCTGTGCCATCATACGCCAAATTTTAGCTATTCACTTTATCTATGGCCCAAAATATAAAACAAGTGCTCAGAGGAAATATCATTGCTCGCCATGAAGAAATCTTCATTCCAATAGGAACCATTCAAAGTCTGTGTCAATCGGCAAAATCAAAGCCGGACAGGCCGTGCATAAAGTCAGCACTCGTAGGCACCAGATCACAGTCTCCAATATCATCCTCTGGTGTGCTTCTTGTCGACCCGTACCGGGGACATCACTCAGCCTCCACTGGGTGTCCACCGATCTCCTTGCTTGTAGACCATGGGCTCTTGCCAATGTTCAACAAGCCTGGGCTCCTGATGCGACGTGGTGAACTTTAGTCAAATCACCCTCTTTTTCTCCTTTTCAGGTAAACCAAATCCACAGGTATCTGGGCCCATACACAAGCAGGCCTTTTATTGCTGCAGTTCTCCGACCTCCACTCCATATGAAGATCCATGTGGTCACCCAGCAAGCAATTCAGTCTGCCACAGGCTCTCTTTAACACACAGTCCAGGGAGATGTTTTCTCCCTACTCTCAGATTTTATTTTAACTTCTGGCAAAGGCTTTTGGTTCCTGAGTACACGAAAGCACTGGTGGGCATCTAATTCACTGCACAGCAGTCTTCCCAGAGGTAGCTTAGCCCAGCTAAAGATCACCCAATTTTGGTGGCTCTAAGCATGTGGGCTTACAAACTTTCATTTTTTCCCTCTTCCCATATTTTCCCCAGAAAACAACCGAGTAAAGGGTGGCTTTGTCTGACCTCTGGATAGACAAGGAAGAAGAATTACCATGAGGGCAAAGTCAAACAAATAGCTACTCTCCATCTTAAGATGAGTTTTTCCATTGCCCCACTGCTAGGTATCCTATTTGTGACTCTGGCTCTTGTAGAGAAACAGGGGCACAGAAACTCATGTCTAAGTGAGACTCATATATAAAGGTTAAGTGTTCATCAAGCAGACATCTGAAAGCAGTGTGGTCCAAACCCACAAGTCCGACTTTAACCCATTAACCCACATGTCGAAACCAATTGCAATGTCCTCCTCCATCTTTCAAAACAGACGACATGTTGCAGGCTGAAGGAGGGGGGCCGAGACAGTGAATGTGTAAGCAGAGCCGCGTGGTCTGTGGATATATCAGCATATCTCTGCACGGCTACTCCAACAACCCGGGCTTCCTTTGCGTAAGTACATGTGTCTTTGGCTCAGGGACGTCTTGCCAGAAAGGAGCCTTGACAGGTAAAGCAGGGAACAAGCTGAGGCAGCTGCACCCTGCTCCCACGTTCAGAAAAGAAGAGACCCAACTAGAATGGCAATGCTCAAGGAGCCATTGATCCCTCCGCCCTTCATTTAACTGCACGTGTGTATCACCCAGGTTGGCACAATCCACGAACTAAATCCACATTTGTGAACCTGGCACCCGTTCAAAATTCTTTAACCCCAACATGGAATTAAGTAACATCAGGACCTTAATTCAAAGCCTTATGGAATGTTCCCCCACTCAGAAAGTTTGTAAGCCAACTGCTCTGTGCCTTTATACCCCTAATTTTAGCTATTCACTTTATGTATGGCCCACTAATATAAAACCAGTGCTCAGAGGAAACAATGATTTCTCGCCATGAAGAAATCTTCATTCTAATAGGAATCTTTCACAGTCTGTGTCCATCAGCAAAATCAAAGCCGGACAGGCCGTGCATAAAGTCAGTACGCTTAGGCACCAGTTCACAGTCTCCAATATCGTCCTCTGGTGTGCTTCTTGTCGACCCGTACCGGGGACCTCGCTCAGCCTTCATGGGGTATCCACCGGTCACCTTGCTTGTAGACCATGGGCTCTCACCACTATTCAACAAGCCTGGGGTCCTGATGCACATGGTGAACTTTACTCGAGTCACCCTCGTGTTCTCCTTTTCAGGTAAACCAAATCCACAGGTATCCGTGCCCATACGCAAGCAGTCCTTTTATTGCTGCATTTCTCCGACCTCCACTCCATATGTAGATCCCCGTGGTCACCCAGAAAGCAATTCAGCCTGCTCACAGGCTCTCTTTAACACACCGTCCTAGGAAGATGTTTTCTCCCTACTCCCAGATTTTTTTTAACTTCTGGCAAAGACTTATGGTTCCTGAGTACACGAAAGTACTGGTGGGCATCTATTTCACTGCATAGCTGTCTACCCAGAGGTGGTCTAAACCCAGCTAAAGATAACCCCATTTTAGTGGTTCCAAGCAAGTGGGCTTACATACTTTCATTTTTCCACCTTTCCATAGTTTCCCCAGAAAACAACCGAGTACAGGGTGGCTTTGTCTGACTTCTGGATAGACAAGGAAGTAGAATTACCATGAGGCAAGGTCAAACAAATAGCTGCTCTCCATCTTAAGATGAGTTTTTCCATTGCCCAACTGCTAGGTATCCTATTTGTGACTCTGGCTCTCGTAGAGAAACAGGGACACAGAAACTCATGTCTAAGCGAGACTCATATATCAAGGTTAAGTGTTCATCAAGCAGACATCCGAAAGCAGTGTGGTCCAAACCCACAATTCCGACAACAACCCATTAACCCACATGTCCAACACCAATTGCAATGTCCTCCTCCATCTTTCAAAACATTCGACATGTTGCTGGCTGAAGGAGGAGAGCCCAGGCAGTGAATGTGTAAGCAGAGCAGCATGGGCAGTGGATATGTCAGCAAATCTCTGCATGGCTACTCCAGCAGCCCGGCTTTCCTCTTGGTAGGTCCATGTGTCTTCGGCTCAGGGACGTCTTGCCAGAAAGGAGCCTTGACAGCTAAAGCAGGGAACAAGCTGAGTCAGTGCACCCTGCTCCCATATTCAGAAATGAAGAGACCCAACTAGAATGGCAATGATCAAGGAGCCATTGGTCCCTCCGCCCTTCATTTAACCGCACGTGTGTATCGCCCAGGTTGGCACAGTCCACGAACTAAATCCACATTTGTGAACCAGGCACCCGTCCAAAATTCTTTAACCCCAACATGGAATTAAGTTACATCAGACCTTAATTCTAAAACTTATGGAATGTTCCCCACTCGGAGAGTTTGTAAACCAACTACTCTGTGCCTTTAAACGCCAAATTTTAGCTATCCACTTTATCTATGGCCCACTAATATAAAACCAGTGCTCAGAGGAAACAATCATTGATCGCTATGAAGAAATCTTCATTCCAATAGGAACCTTTCAAAGTCTGTGCAAATCGGCAAAATCAAAGACGGACAGGCCGTGCATACACTCAGCACTCTTAGGCACCAGTTCACAGTCTCCAATATCGCCCTATGGCAGGCTTCTGGTCGACCCGTGCCAGCTACCTCACTCAGCCTCCACTGGGTGTCCACCGATCTCCTTGCTTGTAGACCATGGGCTCTCGCCAATGTTCAACAAGCCTGGGCTCCTGATGCGACGTGGTGAACTTTAGTCGAATCACCCTCTTTTTCTCCTTTTCAGGTAAACCAAATCCACAGGTATCTGGGCCCATACACAAGCAGTACTTTTATTGCTGCAGTTCTCCGACCTCCACTCCATATGAAGATCCATGTGGTCACCCAGCAAGCAATTCAGCCTGCCACAGGCTCTCTTTAACACACAGTCCAGGGAGATGTTTTCTCCCTACTCTCAGATTTTATTTTAACTTCTGGCAAAGGCTAATTGTTCCTGAGTACACGAAAGCACTGGTGGGAATCTAATTAACTGCAGAGCAGTCTTCCCATAGGTAGCTTAACCCAGCTAAAGATCACCCAATTTTGGTGGCTCTAAGCATGTGGGCTTACAAACTTTCATTTTTCCCACTTCCCATATTTTCCCCAGAAAACAACCGAGTAAAGGGTGGCTTTGTCTGACCTCTGGATAGACAAGGAAGAAGAATTACCATGAGGGCACAGTCAAACAAATAGCTACTCAACCATCTTTAGAGGAGTTTTTCCATTGCCCCACTGCTAGGTATCCTATTTGTGACTGTGGCTCTCGTAGAGAAACAGGGGCACAGAAACTCATGTCTAAGTGAGACTCATATATAAATGTTAAGTGTTCATCAAGCAGACATCTGAAAGCAGTGTGGTCCAAACCCACAAGTCCGACATTAACCCATTAACCCACATGTCCAAACCAATTGCAATGTCCTCCTCCATCTTTCAAAACAGACGACATGTTGCAGGCTGAAGGAGGGGGGCCGAGACAGTGAATGTGTTAGCAGAGCCGCATGGTCTGTGGATATATCAGCATATCTCTGCACGGCTACTCCAACAACCCGGGCTTCCTTTGGGTAAGTACATGTGTCTTCGGCTCAGCGACGTCTTGCCAGAAAGGAGCCTTGACAGCTAAAGCAGGGAACAAGCTGAGGCAGCTGCACCCTGCTCCCACGTTCAGAAATGAAGGGACCCAACTAGAATGGCAATGCTCAAGGAGCCATTGATCCCTCCGCCCTTCATTTAACTGCACGTGTGTATCACCCAGGTTGGCACAATCCACGAACTAAATCCACATTTGTGAACCTGGAACCCGTTCAAAATTCTTTAACCCCAACATGGAATTAAGTAACATCAGGACCTTAATTCAAAGCCTTATGGAATGTTCCCCCACTCAGAAAGTTTGTAAGCCAACTGCTCTGTGCCTTTATACCCTTAATTTTAGCTATTCACTTTATGTATGTCCCACTAATATAAAACCAGTGCTCAGAGGAAACAATCATTGCTCGCCATGAAGAAATCTTCATTCTAATAGGAACCTTTCACAGTCTGTGTCCATTGGCAAAATCAAAGCCGCACAGGCCGTGCATAAAGTCAGCACGCTTAGGCACCAGTTCACAGTCCCCAATATCGCCCTCTGGTGGGCTTCTGGTCGACCCGTGCCGGCTACATCACTCAGCCTTCACGGGGTGTCCACTGGTCACCTGCTTGTAGACCATGGGCTCTCGCCACTATTCAACAAGTTGGGCTCCTGATGCGACGTGGTGAACATTCCTCGAGTCACCCTTGTGTTCCCCTTTAGAGGTAAACCAAATCCACAGGTATCCGTGCCCATACGCAAGCAATCCTGTTATTGCTGAATTTCTCCGACCTCCACACCATATGTAGATCCACGTGGACACACAGCAAGCAATTCAGCCTCCTCACAGGCTCTCTTTAACACACACTCCAGGGAGATGTTTATTCCCTAATCCCAGATTTTTTTTACTTCTGGCCAAGTCTTATGGTTCCTGAGTACACCAAAGAACTGGTGGGCATCTATTTCACTGCATACCTGTCTTCCCAGAGGTGGTCAAAACCCAGTTAAAGATCACCCCATTTTGGTCGCTCAAGCAAATGGGCTTACAAACTTTCATTTTTCCCCCTTACCGTAGTTTCCCCAGAAAACAACCGAGTAAAGGGTGGCTTTTTCTGACCTCTGGATCGACAAGGAAGAAGAATTACCATGAGGGCAAGGTCAAGCATATAGTTACTCTCCATCTTAAGATGAGTTTTTCCATTGCCCCACTGCTAGGTATCCTATTTGTGACTCTGGCTCTCGTAGAGAAACAGGGGCACAGAAACTCATGTCTAAGTGACACTCATATATAAAGGTTAAGTGTTCATCAAGCTGACATCCGAAAGCAGTGTGGTCCAAACCCACAAGTCCGACATTAACCTATTAACCCACATGTCTAAAAACAATTGCAGTGTCCTCCTCCATCTTTCAAAACAGATGACATGTTGCTGGCTGAAGGAGGAGAGACGAGGCAGTGAATGTGTAAGCAGAGCAGCGTGGGCAGTGGATATGTCAGCATATCTCTACACGGCTACTCCAACAGCCCGGGCTTCCTCTGGGTAAGTACATGTGTCTTCGGCTAAGGGACGTCTTGCCGGAAAGGAGCCTTGTCAGCTAAAGCAGGGAACAAGATGAGGCAGCTGCACCCTGCTCCCATGTTCAGAAATGAAGAGACCCAACAAGAATGGCAATGCTCAAGGAGCCATTGATCCCTCCGCCCTTGATTTAACCGCACGTGTGTATCGCCCAGGTTGGCACAATCCACGAACTAAATCCACATTTGCGAAGTTGGCACCCGTTCAAAATTCTTTAACCACAACATGGAATTAAGTAACACCAGGACCTTAATTCTAAAACTTATGGAATGTACCCCCACTCAGAAAGATTGTAAGCCAACTACTCTGTGCCATCATACGCCAAATTTTAGCTATTCACTTTATCTATGGCCCAAAATATAAAACAAGTGCTCAGAGGAAATATCATTGCTCGCCATGAAGAAATCTTCATTCCAATAGGAACCATTCAAAGTCTGTGTCAATCGGCAAAATCAAAGCCGGACAGGCCGTGCATAAAGTCAGCACTCGTAGGCACCAGATCACAGTCTCCAATATCATCCTCTGGTGTGCTTCTTGTCGACCCGTACCGGGGACATCACTCAGCCTCCACTGGGTGTCCACCGATCTCCTTGCTTGTAGACCATGGGCTCTCGCCAATGTTCAACAAGCCTGGGCTCCTGATGCGACGTGGTGAACTTTAGTCAAATCACCCTCTTTTTCTCCTTTTCAGGTAAACCAAATCCACAGGTATCTGGGCCCATACACAAGCAGGCCTTTTATTGCTGCAGTTCTCCGACCTCCACTCCATATGAAGATCCATGTGGTCACCCAGCAAGCAATTCAGTCTGCCACAGGCTCTCTTTAACACACAGTCCAGGGAGATGTTTTCTCCCTACTCTCAGATTTTATTTTAACTTCTGGCAAAGGCTTTTGGTTCCTGAGTACACGAAAGCACTGGTGGGCATCTAATTCACTGCACAGCAGTCTTCCCAGAGGTAGCTTAACCCAGCTAAAGATCACCCAATTTTGGTGGCTCTAAGCATGTGGGCTTACAAACTTTCATTTTTTCCCTCTTCCCATATTTTCCCCAGAAAACAACCGAGTAAAGGGTGGCTTTGTCTGACCTCTGGATAGACAAGGAAGAAGAATTACCATGAGGGCAAAGTCAAACAAATAGCTACTCTCCATCTTAAGATGAGTTTTTCCATTGCCCCACTGCTAGGTATCCTATTTGTGACTCTGGCTCTTGTAGAGAAACAGGGGCACAGAAACTCATGTCTAAGTGAGACTCATATATAAAGGTTAAGTGTTCATCAAGCAGACATCTGAAAGCAGTGTGGTCCAAACCCACAAGTCCGACTTTAACCCATTAACCCACATGTCGAAACCAATTGCAATGTCCTCCTCCATCTTTCAAAACAGACGACATGTTGCAGGCTGAAGGAGGGGGGCCGAGACAGTGAATGTGTAAGCAGAGCCGCGTGGTCTGTGGATATATCAGCATATCTCTGCACGGCTACTCCAACAACCCGGGCTTCCTTTGCGTAAGTACATGTGTCTTTGGCTCAGGGACGTCTTGCCAGAAAGGAGCCTTGACAGGTAAAGCAGGGAACAAGCTGAGGCAGCTGCACCCTGCTCCCACGTTCAGAAAAGAAGAGACCCAACTAGAATGGCAATGCTCAAGGAGCCATTGATCCCTCCGCCCTTCATTTAACTGCACGTGTGTATCACCCAGGTTGGCACAATCCACGAACTAAATCCACATTTGTGAACCTGGCACCCGTTCAAAATTCTTTAACCCCAACATGGAATTAAGTAACATCAGGACCTTAATTCAAAGCCTTATGGAATGTTCCCCCACTCAGAAAGTTTGTAAGCCAACTGCTCTGTCTTTATACCCCTAATTTTAGCTATTCACTTTATGTATGGCCCACTAATATAAAACCAGTGCTCAGAGGAAACAATGATTTCTCGCCATGAAGAAATCTTCATTCTAATAGGAATCTTTCACAGTCTGTGTCCATCAGCAAAATCAAAGCCGGACAGGCCGTGCATAAAGTCAGTACGCTTAGGCACCAGTTCACAGTCTCCAATATCGTCCTCTGGTGTGCTTCTTGTCGACCCGTACCGGGGACCTCGCTCAGCCTTCATGGGGTATCCACCGGTCACCTTGCTTGTAGACCATGGGCTCTCACCACTATTCAACAAGCCTGGGGTCCTGATGCACATGGTGAACTTTACTCGAGTCACCCTCGTGTTCTCCTTTTCAGGTAAACCAAATCCACAGGTATCCGTGCCCATACGCAAGCAGTCCTTTTATTGCTGCATTTCTCCGACCTCCACTCCATATGTAGATCCCCGTGGTCACCCAGAAAGCAATTCAGCCTGCTCACAGGCTCTCTTTAACACACCGTCCTAGGAAGATGTTTTCTCCCTACTCCCAGATTTTTTTTAACTTCTGGCAAAGACTTATGGTTCCTGAGTACACG
Source organism: Tenrec ecaudatus (assembly GCF_050624435.1). NCBI lineage: Eukaryota > Metazoa > Chordata > Mammalia > Afrosoricida > Tenrecidae > Tenrec > Tenrec ecaudatus. Next base: position 1,349,499 of record NW_027459476.1, read on the forward strand.
AAAGTACTGGTGGGCATCTATTTCACTGCATAGCTGTCTACCCAGAGGTGGTCTAAACCCAGCTAAAGATAACCCCATTTTAGTGGTTCCAAGCAAGTGGGCTTACATACTTTCATTTTTCCACCTTTCCATAGTTTCCCCAGCAAACAACCGAGTACAGGGTGGCTTTGTCTGACTTCTGGATAGACAAGGAAGTAGAATTACCATGAGGCAAGGTCAAACAAATAGCTGCTCTCCATCTTAAGATGAGTTTTTCCATTGCCCAACTGCTAGGTATCCTATTTGTGACTCTGGCTCTCGTAGAGAAACAGGGACACAGAAACTCATGTCTAAGCGAGACTCATATATCAAGGTTAAGTGTTCATCAAGCAGACATCCGAAAGCAGTGTGGTCCAAACCCACAATTCCGACAACAACCCATTAACCCACATGTCCAACACCAATTGCAATGTCCTCCTCCATCTTTCAAAACATTCGACATGTTGCTGGCTGAAGGAGGAGAGCCCAGGCAGTGAATGTGTAAGCAGAGCAGCATGGGCAGTGGATATGTCAGCAAATCTCTGCATGGCTACTCCAGCAGCCCGGCTTTCCTCTTGGTAGGTCCATGTGTCTTCGGCTCAGGGACGTCTTGCCAGAAAGGAGCCTTGACAGCTAAAGCAGGGAACAAGCTGAGTCAGTGCACCCTGCTCCCATATTCAGAAATGAAGAGACCCAACTAGAATGGCAATGATCAAGGAGCCATTGGTCCCTCCGCCCTTCATTTAACCGCACGTGTGTATCGCCCAGGTTGGCACAGTCCACGAACTAAATCCACATTTGTGAACCAGGCACCCGTCCAAAATTCTTTAACCCCAACATGGAATTAAGTTACATCAGACCTTAATTCTAAAACTTATGGAATGTTCCCCACTCGGAGAGTTTGTAAACCAACTACTCTGTGCCTTTAAACGCCAAATTTTAGCTATCCACTTTATCTATGGCCCACTAATATAAAACCAGTGCTCAGAGGAAACAATCATTGATCGCTATGAAGAAATCTTCATTCCAATAGGAACCTTTCAAAGTCTGTGCAAATCGGCAAAATCAAAGACGGACAGGCCGTGCATACACTCAGCACTCTTAGGCACCAGTTCACAGTCTCCAATATCGCCCTATGGCAGGCTTCTGGTCGACCCGTGCCAGCTACCTCACTCAGCCTCCACTGGGTGTCCACCGATCTCCTTGCTTGTAGACCATGGGCTCTCGCCAATGTTCAACAAGCCTGGGCTCCTGATGCGACGTGGTGAACTTTAGTCGAATCACCCTCTTTTTCTCCTTTTCAGGTAAACCAAATCCACAGGTATCTGGGCCCATACACAAGCAGTACTTTTATTGCTGCAGTTCTCCGACCTCCACTCCATATGAAGATCCATGTGGTCACCCAGCAAGCAATTCAGCCTGCCACAGGCTCTCTTTAACACACAGTCCAGGGAGATGTTTTCTCCCTACTCTCAGATTTTATTTTAACTTCTGGCAAAGGCTAATTGTTCCTGAGTACACGAAAGCACTGGTGGGAATCTAATTAACTGCAGAGCAGTCTTCCCATAGGTAGCTTAACCCAGCTAAAGATCACCCAATTTTGGTGGCTCTAAGCATGTGGGCTTACAAACTTTCATTATTCCCACTTCCCATATTTTCCCCAGAAAACAACCGAGTAAAGGGTGGCTTTGTCTGACCTCTGGATAGACAAGGAAGAAGAATTACCATGAGGGCACAGTCAAACAAATAGCTACTCAACCATCTTTAGAGGAGTTTTTCCATTGCCCCACTGCTAGGTATCCTATTTGTGACTGTGGCTCTCGTAGAGAAACAGGGGCACAGAAACTCATGTCTAAGTGAGACTCATATATAAATGTTAAGTGTTCATCAAGCAGACATCTGAAAGCAGTGTGGTCCAAACCCACAAGTCCGACATTAACCCATTAACCCACATGTCCAAACCAATTGCAATGTCCTCCTCCATCTTTCAAAACAGACGACATGTTGCAGGCTGAAGGAGGGGGGCCGAGACAGTGAATGTGTTAGCAGAGCCGCATGGTCTGTGGATATATCAGCATATCTCTGCACGGCTACTCCAACAACCCGGGCTTCCTTTGGGTAAGTACATGTGTCTTCGGCTCAGCGACGTCTTGCCAGAAAGGAGCCTTGACAGCTAAAGCAGGGAACAAGCTGAGGCAGCTGCACCCTGCTCCCACGTTCAGAAATGAAGGGACCCAACTAGAATGGCAATGCTCAAGGAGCCATTGATCCCTCCGCCCTTCATTTAACTGCACGTGTGTATCACCCAGGTTGGCACAATCCACGAACTAAATCCACATTTGTGAACCTGGAACCCGTTCAAAATTCTTTAACCCCAACATGGAATTAAGTAACATCAGGACCTTAATTCAAAGCCTTATGGAATGTTCCCCCACTCAGAAAGTTTGTAAGCCAACTGCTCTGTGCCTTTATACCCTTAATTTTAGCTATTCACTTTATGTATGTCCCACTAATATAAAACCAGTGCTCAGAGGAAACAATCATTGCTCGCCATGAAGAAATCTTCATTCTAATAGGAACCTTTCACAGTCTGTGTCCATTGGCAAAATCAAAGCCGCACAGGCCGTGCATAAAGTCAGCACGCTTAGGCACCAGTTCACAGTCCCCAATATCGCCCTCTGGTGGGCTTCTGGTCGACCCGTGCCGGCTACATCACTCAGCCTTCACGGGGTGTCCACTGGTCACCTGCTTGTAGACCATGGGCTCTCGCCACTATTCAACAAGTTGGGCTCCTGATGCGACGTGGTGAACATTCCTCGAGTCACCCTTGTGTTCCCCTTTAGAGGTAAACCAAATCCACAGGTATCCGTGCCCATACGCAAGCAATCCTGTTATTGCTGAATTTCTCCGACCTCCACACCATATGTAGATCCACGTGGACACACAGCAAGCAATTCAGCCTCCTCACAGGCTCTCTTTAACACACACTCCAGGGAGATGTTTATTCCCTAATCCCAGATTTTTTTTACTTCTGGCCAAGTCTTATGGTTCCTGAGTACACCAAAGAACTGGTGGGCATCTATTTCACTGCATACCTGTCTTCCCAGAGGTGGTCAAAACCCAGTTAAAGATCACCCCATTTTGGTCGCTCAAGCAAATGGGCTTACAAACTTTCATTTTTCCCCCTTACCGTAGTTTCCCCAGAAAACAACCGAGTAAAGGGTGGCTTTTTCTGACCTCTGGATCGACAAGGAAGAAGAATTACCATGAGGGCAAGGTCAAGCATATAGTTACTCTCCATCTTAAGATGAGTTTTTCCATTGCCCCACTGCTAGGTATCCTATTTGTGACTCTGGCTCTCGTAGAGAAACAGGGGCACAGAAACTCATGTCTAAGTGACACTCATATATAAAGGTTAAGTGTTCATCAAGCTGACATCCGAAAGCAGTGTGGTCCAAACCCACAAGTCCGACATTAACCTATTAACCCACATGTCTAAAAACAATTGCAGTGTCCTCCTCCATCTTTCAAAACAGATGACATGTTGCTGGCTGAAGGAGGAGAGACGAGGCAGTGAATGTGTAAGCAGAGCAGCGTGGGCAGTGGATATGTCAGCATATCTCTACACGGCTACTCCAACAGCCCGGGCTTCCTCTGGGTAAGTACATGTGTCTTCGGCTAAGGGACGTCTTGCCGGAAAGGAGCCTTGTCAGCTAAAGCAGGGAACAAGATGAGGCAGCTGCACCCTGCTCCCATGTTCAGAAATGAAGAGACCCAACAAGAATGGCAATGCTCAAGGAGCCATTGATCCCTCCGCCCTTGATTTAACCGCACGTGTGTATCGCCCAGGTTGGCACAATCCACGAACTAAATCCACATTTGCGAAGTTGGCACCCGTTCAAAATTCTTTAACCACAACATGGAATTAAGTAACACCAGGACCTTAATTCTAAAACTTATGGAATGTACCCCCACTCAGAAAGATTGTAAGCCAACTACTCTGTGCCATCATACGCCAAATTTTAGCTATTCACTTTATCTATGGCCCAAAATATAAAACAAGTGCTCAGAGGAAATATCATTGCTCGCCATGAAGAAATCTTCATTCCAATAGGAACCATTCAAAGTCTGTGTCAATCGGCAAAATCAAAGCCGGACAGGCCGTGCATAAAGTCAGCACTCGTAGGCACCAGATCACAGTCTCCAATATCATCCTCTGGTGTGCTTCTTGTCGACCCGTACCGGGGACATCACTCAGCCTCCACTGGGTGTCCACCGATCTCCTTGCTTGTAGACCATGGGCTCTCGCCAATGTTCAACAAGCCTGGGCTCCTGATGCGACGTGGTGAACTTTAGTCAAATCACCCTCTTTTTCTCCTTTTCAGGTAAACCAAATCCACAGGTATCTGGGCCCATACACAAGCAGGCCTTTTATTGCTGCAGTTCTCCGACCTCCACTCCATATGAAGATCCATGTGGTCACCCAGCAAGCAATTCAGTCTGCCACAGGCTCTCTTTAACACACAGTCCAGGGAGATGTTTTCTCCCTACTCTCAGATTTTATTTTAACTTCTGGCAAAGGCTTTTGGTTCCTGAGTACACGAAAGCACTGGTGGGCATCTAATTCACTGCACAGCAGTCTTCCCAGAGGTAGCTTAACCCAGCTAAAGATCACCCAATTTTGGTGGCTCTAAGCATGTGGGCTTACAAACTTTCATTTTTTCCCTCTTCCCATATTTTCCCCAGAAAACAACCGAGTAAAGGGTGGCTTTGTCTGACCTCTGGATAGACAAGGAAGAAGAATTACCATGAGGGCAAAGTCAAACAAATAGCTACTCTCCATCTTAAGATGAGTTTTTCCATTGCCCCACTGCTAGGTATCCTATTTGTGACTCTGGCTCTTGTAGAGAAACAGGGGCACAGAAACTCATGTCTAAGTGAGACTCATATATAAAGGTTAAGTGTTCATCAAGCAGACATCTGAAAGCAGTGTGGTCCAAACCCACAAGTCCGACTTTAACCCATTAACCCACATGTCGAAACCAATTGCAATGTCCTCCTCCATCTTTCAAAACAGACGACATGTTGCAGGCTGAAGGAGGGGGGCCGAGACAGTGAATGTGTAAGCAGAGCCGCGTGGTCTGTGGATATATCAGCATATCTCTGCACGGCTACTCCAACAACCCGGGCTTCCTTTGCGTAAGTACATGTGTCTTTGGCTCAGGGACGTCTTGCCAGAAAGGAGCCTTGACAGGTAAAGCAGGGAACAAGCTGAGGCAGCTGCACCCTGCTCCCACGTTCAGAAAAGAAGAGACCCAACTAGAATGGCAATGCTCAAGGAGCCATTGATCCCTCCGCCCTTCATTTAACTGCACGTGTGTATCACCCAGGTTGGCACAATCCACGAACTAAATCCACATTTGTGAACCTGGCACCCGTTCAAAATTCTTTAACCCCAACATGGAATTAAGTAACATCAGGACCTTAATTCAAAGCCTTATGGAATGTTCCCCCACTCAGAAAGTTTGTAAGCCAACTGCTCTGTCTTTATACCCCTAATTTTAGCTATTCACTTTATGTATGGCCCACTAATATAAAACCAGTGCTCAGAGGAAACAATGATTTCTCGCCATGAAGAAATCTTCATTCTAATAGGAATCTTTCACAGTCTGTGTCCATCAGCAAAATCAAAGCCGGACAGGCCGTGCATAAAGTCAGTACGCTTAGGCACCAGTTCACAGTCTCCAATATCGTCCTCTGGTGTGCTTCTTGTCGACCCGTACCGGGGACCTCGCTCAGCCTTCATGGGGTATCCACCGGTCACCTTGCTTGTAGACCATGGGCTCTCACCACTATTCAACAAGCTTGGGGTCCTGATGCACATGGTGAACTTTACTCGAGTCACCCTCGTGTTCTCCTTTTCAGGTAAACCAAATCCACAGGTATCCGTGCCCATACGCAAGCAGTCCTTTTATTGCTGCATTTCTCCGACCTCCACTCCATATGTAGATCCCCGTGGTCACCCAGAAAGCAATTCAGCCTGCTCACAGGCTCTCTTTAACACACCGTCCTAGGAAGATGTTTTCTCCCTACTCCCAGATTTTTTTAACTTCTGGCAAAGACTTATGGTTCCTGAGTACACGAAAGTACTGGTGGGCATCTATTTCACTGCATAGCTGTCTACCCAGAGGTGGTCTAAACCCAGCTAAAGATAACCCCATTTTAGTGGTTCCAAGCAAGTGGGCTTACATACTTTCATTTTTCCACCTTTCCATAGTTTCCCCAGAAAACAACCGAGTACAGGGTGGCTTTGTCTGACTTCTGGATAGACAAGGAAGTAGAATTACCATGAGGCAAGGTCAAACAAATAGCTGCTCTCCATCTTAAGATGAGTTTTTCCATTGCCCAACTGCTAGGTATCCTATTTGTGACTCTGGCTCTCGTAGAGAAACAGGGACACAGAAACTCATGTCTAAGCGAGACTCATATATCAAGGTTAAGTGTTCATCAAGCTGACATCCGAAAGCAGTGTGGTCCAAACCCACAATTCCGACAACAACCCATTAACCCACATGTCCAACACCAATTGCAATGTCCTCCTCCATCTTTCAAAACATTCGACATGTTGCTGGCTGAAGGAGGAGAGCCCAGGCAGTGAATGTGTAAGCAGAGCAGCATGGGCAGTGGATATGTCAGCAAATCTCTGCATGGCTACTCCAGCAGCCCGGCTTTCCTCTTGGTAGGTCCATGTGTCTTCGGCTCAGGGACGTCTTGCCAGAAAGGAGCCTTGACAGCTAAAGCAGGGAACAAGCTGAGGCAGCTGCACCCTGCTCCCACGTTCAGAAATGAAGGGACCCAACTAGAATGGCAATGCTCAAGGAGCCATTGATCCCTCCGCCCTTCATTTAACTGCACGTGTGTATCACCCAGGTTGGCACAATCCACGAACTAAATCCACATTTGTGAACCTGGAACCCGTTCAAAATTCTTTAACCCCAACATGGAATTAAGTAACATCAGGACCTTAATTCAAAGCCTTATGGAATGTTCCCCCACTCAGAAAGTTTGTAAGCCAACTGCTCTGTGCCTTTATACCCTTAATTTTAGCTATCCACTTTATCTATGGCCCACTAATATAAAACCAGTGCTCAGAGGAAACAATCATTGCTCGCCATGAAGAAATCTTCATTCTAATAGGAACCTTTCACAGTCTGTGTCCATTGGCAAAATCAAAGCCGCACAGGCCGTGCATAAAGTCAGCACGCTTAGGCACCAGTTCACAGTCCCCAATATCGCCCTCTGGTGGGCTTCTGGTCGACCCGTGCCGGCTACATCACTCAGCCTTCACGGGGTGTCCACTGGTCACCTGCTTGTAGACCATGGGCTCTCGCCACTATTCAACAAGTTGGGCTCCTGATGCGACGTGGTGAACATTCCTCGAGTCACCCTTGTGTTCCCCTTTAGAGGTAAACCAAATCCACAGGTATCCGTGCCCATACGCAAGCAATCCTGTTATTGCTGAATTTCTCCGACCTCCACACCATATGTAGATCCACGTGGACACACAGCAAGCAATTCAGCCTCCTCACAGGCTCTCTTTAACACACACTCCAGGGAGATGTTTATTCCCTAATCCCAGATTTTTTTTACTTCTGGCCAAGTCTTATGGTTCCTGAGTACACCAAAGAACTGGTGGGCATCTATTTCACTGCATACCTGTCTTCCCAGAGGTGGTCAAAACCCAGTTAAAGATCACCCCATTTTGGTCGCTCAAGCAAATGGGCTTACAAACTTTCATTTTTCCCCCTTACCGTAGTTTCCCCAGAAAACAACCGAGTAAAGGGTGGCTTTTTCTGACCTCTGGATCGACAAGGAAGAAGAATTACCATGAGGGCAAGGTCAAGCATATAGTTACTCTCCATCTTAAGATGAGTTTTTCCATTGCCCCACTGCTAGGTATCCTATTTGTGACTCTGGCTCTCGTAGAGAAACAGGGGCACAGAAACTCATGTCTAAGTGACACTCATATATAAAGGTTAAGTGTTCATCAAGCTGACATCCGAAAGCAGTGTGGTCCAAACCCACAAGTCCGACATTAACCTATTAACCCACAAGTCTAAAAACAATTGCAGTGTCCTCCTCCATCTTTCAAAACATTCGACATGTTGCTGGCTGAAGGAGGAGAGCCCAGGCAGTGAATGTGTAAGCAGAGCAGCATGGGCAGTGGATATGTCAGCAAATCTCTGCATGGCTACTCCAGCAGCCCGGCTTTCCTCTTGGTAGGTCCATGTGTCTTCGGCTCAGGGACGTCTTGCCAGAAAGGAGCCTTGACAGCTAAAGCAGGGAACAAGCTGAGTCAGTGCACCCTGCTCCCATATTCAGAAATGAAGAGACCCAACTAGAATGGCAATGATCAAGGAGCCATTGGTCCCTCCGCCCTTCATTTAACCGCACGTGTGTATCGCCCAGGTTGGCACAGTCCACGAACTAAATCCACATTTGTGAACCAGGCACCCGTCCAAAATTCTTTAACCCCAACATGGAATTAAGTTACATCAGACCTTAATTCTAAAACTTATGGAATGTTCCCCACTCGGAGAGTTTGTAAACCAACTACTCTGTGCCTTTAAACGCCAAATTTTAGCTATCCACTTTATCTATGGCCCACTAATATAAAACCAGTGCTCAGAGGAAACAATCATTGATCGCTATGAAGAAATCTTCATTCCAATAGGAACCTTTCAAAGTCTGTGCAAATCGGCAAAATCAAAGACGGAAGGCCGTGCATACACTCAGCACTCTTAGGCACCAGTTCACAGTCTCCAATATTGCCCTAAGGCAGGCTTCTGGTCGACCCGTGCCAGCTACCTCACTCAGCCTCCACTGGGTGTCCACCGATCTCCTTGCTTGTAGACCATGGGCTCTCGCCAATGTTCAACAAGCCTGGGCTCCTGATGCGACGTGGTGAACTTTAGTCGAATCACCCTCTTTTTCTCCTTTTCAGGTACACCAAATCCACAGGTATCTGGGCCCATACACAAGCAGTACTTTTATTGCTGCAGTTCTCCGACCTCCACTCCATATGAAGATCCATGTGGTCACCCAGCAAGCAATTCAGCCTGCCACAGGCTCTCTTTAACACACAGTCCAGGGAGATGTTTTCTCCCTACTCTCAGATTTTATTTTAACTTCTGGCAAAGGCTAATTGTTCCTGAGTACACGAAAGCACTGGTGGGAATCTAATTAACTGCAGAGCAGTCTTCCCATAGGTAGCTTAACCCAGCTAAAGATCACCCAATTTTGGTGGCTCTAAGCATGTGGGCTTACAAACTTCCATTTTTCCCACTTCCCATATTTTCCCCAGAAAACAACCGAGTAAAGGGTGGCTTTGTCTGACCTCTGGATAGACAAGGAAGAAGAATTACCATGAGGGCACAGTCAAACAAATAGCTACTCAACCATCTTTAGAGGAGTTTTTCCATTGCCCCACTGCTAGGTATCCTATTTGTGACTGTGGCTCTCGTAGAGAAACAGGGGCACAGAAACTCATGTCTAAGTGAGACTCATATATAAATGTTAAGTGTTCATCAAGCAGACATCTGAAAGCAGTGTGGTCCAAACCCACAAGTCCGACATTAACCCATTAACCCACATGTCCAAACCAATTGCAATGTCCTCCTCCATCTTTCAAAACAGACGACATGTTGCAGGCTGAAGGAGGGGGGCCGAGACAGTGAATGTGTTAGCAGAGCCGCATGGTCTGTGGATATATCAGCATATCTCTGCACGGCTACTCCAACAACCCGGGCTTCCTTTGGGTAAGTACATGTGTCTTCGGCTCAGCGACGTCTTGCCAGAAAGGAGCCTTGACAGCTAAAGCAGGGAACAAGCTGAGGCAGCTGCACCCTGCTCCCACGTTCAGAAATGAAGGGACCCAACTAGAATGGCAATGCTCAAGGAGCCATTGATCCCTCCGCCCTTCATTTAACTGCACGTGTGTATCACCCAGGTTGGCACAATCCACGAACTAAATCCACATTTGTGAACCTGGAACCCGTTCAAAATTCTTTAACCCCAACATGGAATTAAGTAACATCAGGACCTTAATTCAAAGCCTTATGGAATGTTCCCCCACTCAGAAAGTTTGTAAGCCAACTGCTCTGTGCCTTTATACCCTTAATTTTAGCTATTCACTTTATGTATGTCCCACTAATATAAAACCAGTGCTCAGAGGAAACAATCATTGCTCGCCATGAAGAAATCTTCATTCTAATAGGAACCTTTCACAGTCTGTGTCCATTGGCAAAATCAAAGCCGCACAGGCCGTGCATAAAGTCAGCACGCTTAGGCACCAGTTCACAGTCCCCAATATCGCCCTCTGGTGGGCTTCTGGTCGACCCGTGCCGGCTACATCACTCAGCCTTCACGGGGTGTCCACTGGTCACCTGCTTGTAGACCATGGGCTCTCGCCACTATTCAACAAGTTGGGCTCCTGATGCGACGTGGTGAACATTCCTCGAGTCACCCTTGTGTTCCCCTTTAGAGGTAAACCAAATCCACAGGTATCCGTGCCCATACGCAAGCAATCCTGTTATTGCTGAATTTCTCCGACCTCCACACCATATGTAGATCCACGTGGACACACAGCAAGCAATTCAGCCTCCTCACAGGCTCTCTTTAACACACACTCCAGGGAGATGTTTATTCCCTAATCCCAGATTTTTTTTACTTCTGGCCAAGTCTTATGGTTCCTGAGTACACCAAAGAACTGGTGGGCATCTATTTCACTGCATACCTGTCTTCCCAGAGGTGGTCAAAACCCAGTTAAAGATCACCCCATTTTGGTCGCTCAAGCAAATGGGCTTACAAACTTTCATTTTTCCCCCTTACCGTAGTTTCCCCAGAAAACAACCGAGTAAAGGGTGGCTTTTTCTGACCTCTGGATCGACAAGGAAGAAGAATTACCATGAGGGCAAAGTCAAACAAATAGCTACTCTCCATCTTAAGATGAGTTTTTCCATTGCCCCACTGCTAGGTATCCTATTTGTGACTCTGGCTCTTGTAGAGAAACAGGGGCACAGAAACTCATGTCTAAGTGAGACTCATATATAAAGGTTAAGTGTTCATCAAGCAGACATCTGAAAGCAGTGTGGTCCAAACCCACAAGTCCGACTTTAACCCATTAACCCACATGTCGAAACCAATTGCAATGTCCTCCTCCATCTTTCAAAACAGACGACATGTTGCAGGCTGAAGGAGGGGGGCCGAGACAGTGAATGTGTAAGCAGAGCCGCGTGGTCTGTGGATATATCAGCATATCTCTGCACGGCTACTCCAACAACCCGGGCTTCCTTTGCGTAAGTACATGTGTCTTTGGCTCAGGGACGTCTTGCCAGAAAGGAGCCTTGACAGGTAAAGCAGGGAACAAGCTGAGGCAGCTGCACCCTGCTCCCACGTTCAGAAAAGAAGAGACCCAACTAGAATGGCAATGCTCAAGGAGCCATTGATCCCTCCGCCCTTCATTTAACTGCACGTGTGTATCACCCAGGTTGGCACAATCCACGAACTAAATCCACATTTGTGAACCTGGCACCCGTTCAAAATTCTTTAACCCCAACATGGAATTAAGTAACATCAGGACCTTAATTCAAAGCCTTATGGAATGTTCCCCCACTCAGAAAGTTTGTAAGCCAACTGCTCTGTGCCTTTATACCCCTAATTTTAGCTATTCACTTTATGTATGGCCCACTAATATAAAACCAGTGCTCAGAGGAAACAATGATTTCTCGCCATGAAGAAATCTTCATTCTAATAGGAATCTTTCACAGTCTGTGTCCATCGGCAAAATCAAAGCCGGACAGGCCGTGCATAAAGTCAGCACGCTTAGGCACCAGTTCACAGTCTCCAATATCGTCCTCTGGTGTGCTTCTTGTCGACCCGTACCGGGGACCTCGCTCAGCCTTCATGGGGTATCCACCGGTCACCTTGCTTGTAGACCATGGGCTCTCACCACTATTCAACAAGCCTGGGGTCCTGATGCACATGGTGAACTTTACTCGAGTCACCCTCGTGTTCTCCTTTTCAGGTAAACCAAATCCACAGGTATCCGTGCCCATACGCAAGCAGTCCTTTTATTGCTGCATTTCTCCGACCTCCACTCCATATGTAGATCCCCGTGGTCACCCAGAAAGCAATTCAGCCTGCTCACAGGCTCTCTTTAACACACCGTCCTAGGAAGATGTTTTCTCCCTACTCCCAGATTTTTTTTAACTTCTGGCAAAGACTTATGGTTCCTGAGTACACGAAAGTACTGGTGGGCATCTATTTCACTGCATAGCTGTCTACCCAGAGGTGGTCTAAACCCAGCTAAAGATAACCCCATTTTAGTGGTTCCAAGCAAGTGGGCTTACATACCTTCATTTTTCCACCTTTCCATAGTTTCCCCAGAAAACAACCGAGTACAGGGTGGCTTTGTCTGACTTCTGGATAGACAAGGAAGTAGAATTACCATGAGGCAAGGTCAAACAAATAGCTACTCTCCATCTTAAGATGAGTTTTTCCATTGCCCAACTGCTAGGTATCCTATTTGTGACTCTGGCTCTCGTAGAGAAACAGGGACACAGAAACTCATGTCTAAGTGAGACTCATATATCAAGGTTAAGTGTTCATCAAGCAGACAACCGAAAGCAGTGTGGTCCAAACCCACAATTCCGACAATAACCCATTAACCCACATGCCCAACACCAATTACAATGTCCTCCTCCATCTTTCAAAACAGACGACATGTTGCAGGCTGAAGGAGGAGAGCCCAGGCAGTGAATGTGTAAGCAGAGCAGCATGGGCAGTGGGTATGTCAGCAAATCTCTGCATGGCTACTCCAGCAGCCCGGGTTTCCTCTTGGTAGGTCCATGTGTCTTCGGCTCAGGGACGTCTTGCCAGAAAGGAGCCTTGACAGCTAAAGCAGGGAACAAGCTGAGTCAGCTGCACCCTGCTCCCACATTCAGAAATGAAGAGACCCAACTAGAATGGCAATGATCAAGGAGCCATTGATCCCTCCGCCCTTCATTTAACCGCACATGTGTATCACCCAGGTTGGCACAGTCCACGAACTGAATCCACATTTGTGAACCAGGCACCCGTCCAAAATTCTTTAACCCCAACATGGAATTAAGTTACATCAGACCTTAATTCTAAAACTTTTGGAATGTTCCCCCACTCGGAAAGTTTGTAAGCCAACTACTCTGTGCCTTTAAACGCCAAATTTTAGCTATCCACTTTATCTATGGCCCACTAATATAAAACCAGTGCTCAGAGGAAACAATCATTGCTCGCTATGAAGAAATCTTCTTTCCAATAGGAAACTTTCAAAGTCTGTGTCAATCGGCAAAATCAAAGTCGGACAGGCCGTGCATAAAGTCAGCACTCTTAGGCACCAGTTCACAGTCTCCAATATCGCCCTATGGTGGGCTTCTGGTCGACCCGTGCCAGCTACCTCACTCAGCCTCCACGGGGTGTCCTCCGGTCTCCTTGCTTGTAGACCATGGGCTCTCGTCAATGTTCAACAATCCTGGGCTCCTGATGCGACGTGGTGAACTTTACTCGAGTCACCCTCGTGTTCTCCTTTTCAGGTAAACCAAATCCACAGGTATCTGGGCCCATACAGAAGCAGTACTTTTATTGCTGAAGTTCTCCAACCTCCACTCCATATGAAGATCCATGTGGTCACCCGGTAAGCAATTTAGCCTGCCACAGGCTCTCTTTAACACACAGTCCAGGGAGATATTTTCTCCCTACTCTCAGATTTTATTTTAACTTCTGGCAAAGGCTTTTGGTTCCTGAGTACACGAAAGCACTGGTGGGCATCTAATTCACTGCACAGCAGTCTTCCCAGAGGAAGCTTAACCCAGCTAAAGATCACCCAATTTTGGTGGCTCTAAGCATGTGGGCTTACAAACTTTCATTTTTCCCACTTCCCATATTTTCCCCAGAAAACAACCGAGTAAAGGGTGGCTTTGTCTGACCTCTGGATAGACAAGGAAGAAGAATTACCATGAGGGCAAAGTCAAACAAATAGCTACTCTCCATCTTAAGATGAGTTTTTCCATTGCCCCACTGCTAGGTATCCGATTTGTGACTCTGGATCTCGTAGAGAAACAGGGGCACAGAAACTCATGTCTAAGTGAGACTCATATATAAAGGTTAAGTGTTCATCAAGCAGACATCTGAAAGCAGTGTGGTCCAAACCCATAAGTCCGACATTAACCCATTAACCCACATGTCGAAACCAATTGCAATGTCCTCCTCCATCTTTCAAAACAGACGACATGTTGCAGGCTGAAGGAGGGGGGCCGAGACAGTGAATGTGTAAGCAGAGCCGCGTGGTCTGTGGATATATCAGCATATCTCTGCACGGCTACTCCAACAACCCGGGCTTCCTTTGGGTAAGTACATGTGTCTTCGGCTCAGGGACGTCTTGCCGGAAAGGAGCCTTGACAGCTAAAGCAGGGAACAAGGTGAGGCAGCTGCACCCTGCTCCCACGTTCAAAAAAGAAGAGTCCCAACTAGAATGGAAATGCTCAAGGAGCCATTGATCCCTCCGCCCTTCATTTAACTGCACGTGTGTATCACCCAGGTTGGCACAATCCACGAACTAAATCCACATTTGTGAACCTGGCACCCGTTCAAAATTCTTTAACCCCAACATGGAATTAAGTAACATCAGGACCTTAATTCAAAGCCTTATGGAATGTTCCCCCACTCAGAAAGTTTGTAAGCCAACTCCTCTGTGCCTTTATACCCCTAAATTTAGCTATTCACTTTATGTATGGCCCACTAATATAAAACCAGTGCTCAGAGGAAACAATCATTGCTCGCCATGAAGAAATCTTCATTCTAATAGGAACCTTTCACAGTCTGTGTCCATCGGCAAAATCAAAGCCGGACAGGCCGTGCATAAAGTCAGCACTCTTAGGCACCAGTTCAGTGTCCAATATCGCCCTCTGGTGGGCTTCTGGTCGACCCGTGCCGGCTACCTCACTCAGCCTCCACGGGGTGTCCACTGGTCACCTTGCTTGTAGATCATGGCCTCTCGCCACTATTCAACAAGTTGGGCTCCTGATGCGACGTGGTGAACATTCCTCGAGTCACCCTTGTGTTCCCCTTTACAGGTAAACAAATCCACAGGTATCCGTGCCCATACGCAAGCAATCCTGTTATTGCTGCATTTCTCCGAACTCCACACCATATGTAGATCGACGTGGACACCCAGCAAGCAATTCAGCCTGCTCACATGCTCTCTTTAACACTCACTCCCAGGGAGATGTTTTCTCCCTAATCCCAGATTTTTTTTTCTTACTTCTGGCCAAGTCTTATGATTCCTGAGTACACCAAAGAACTGGTGGGCATCTATTTCACTGCATACCTGTCTTCCCAGAGGTAGTCAAAACCCAGCTAAAGATCACCCCATTTTGGTGGCTCAAGCAAATGGGCTTACAAACTTTCATTTTTCCCCCTTACCCTAGTTTCCCTAGAAAACAACCGAGTAAAGGGTGGCTTTGTCTGACCCCTGGATCGACAAGGAAGAAGAATTACCATGAGGGCAAGGTCAAACATATAGTTACTCTCCATCTTAAGATGAGTTTTTCCATTGCCCCACTGCTAGGTATCCTATTTGTGACTCTGGCTCTCGTAGAGAAACAGGGGCACAGAAACTCATGTCTAAGTGAGACTCATATATAAAGGTTAAGTGTTCATCAAGCAGACATCCGAAAGCAGTGTGGTCCAAACCCCCAAGTCCGACATTAACCCATTAACCCACATGTCTAACAACAATTGCAGTGTCCTCCTCCATCTTTCAAAACAGATGACATGTTGCTGGCTGAAGGAGGAGAGACGAGGCAGTGAATGTGTAAGCAGAGCAGCGTGGGCAGTGGATATGTCAGCATATCTCTACACGGCTACTCCAACAGTCCGGGCTTCCTCTGGGTAGGTCCATGTGTCTTCGGCTCAGGGACGTCTTGCCGGAAAGGAGCCTTGTCAGCTAAAGCAGGGAACAAGGTGAGGCAGCTGCACCCTGCTCCCATGTTCAGAAATGAAGAGACCCAACAAGAATGGCAATGCTCAAGGAGCCATTGATCCCTCCGCCCTTGATTTAACCGCACGTGTGTATCGCCCAGGTTGGCACAATCCACGAACTAAATCCACATTTGCGAACCTGGCACCCGTTCAAAATTCTTTAACCACAACATGGAGTTAAGTAACACCAGGACCTTAATTCTAAAACTTATGGAATGTTTCCCCACTCAGAAAGATTGTAAGCCAACTACTCTATGCCATCATACGCCAAATTTTAGCTATTCACTTTACCTATGGCCCAAAATATAAAACAAGTGCTCAGAGGAAATATCATTGCTCGCCATGAAGAAATCTTCATTCCAATAGGAACCATTCAAAGTCTGTGTCCATCGGCAAAATCAAAGCCGGACACGCCGTGCATAAAGTCAGCACTCTTAGGCACCAGTTCACAGTCTCCAATATCGTCCTCTGGTGTGCTTTTTGTTGACCCGTACCGGGGACCTCGCTCAGCCTTCATGGGGTATCCACCGGTCACCTTGCTTGTAGACCATGGGCTCTTGCCACTATTCAACAAGCCTGGGGTCCTGATGCACATGGTGAACTTTACTCGAGTCACCCTCGTGTTCTCCTTTTCAGGTACACCAAATCCACAGGTATCTGTGCCCATACGCAAGCAGTCCTTTTATTGCTGCATTTCTCCGACCTCCACTCCATATGTAGATCCCCGAGGTCACCCAGAAAGCAATTCAGCCTGCTCACAGTCTCTCTTTAACACACAGTCCCTGGGAGATGTTTTCTCCCTACTCCCAGATGTTTTTTTAACTTCTGGCAAAGGCTTATGGTTCCTGAGTTCACGAAAGCACTGGTGGGCATCTATTTCACTGCATAGCTGTCTACCCAGAGGTGATCTAAACCCAGCTATAGATAACCCCATTTTAGTGGTTCAAAGCAAGTGGGCTTACAAACTTTCATTTTTCCACCTTTCCATAATTTCCCCAGAAAACAACCGAGTACAGGGTAGCTTTGTCTGACTTCTGGATAGACAAGGAAGTAGAATTACCATGAGGCAAGGTCAAACAAATAGCTGCTCTCCATCTTAAGATGAGTTTTTCCATTGCCCCACTGCTAGGTATCCTATTTGTGACTCTGGCTCTCGTAGAGAAACAGGGGCACAGAAACTTATGTCTAAGTGAGACTCATATATCAAGGTTAAGTGTTCATCAAGCAGACATCCGAAAGCATTGTGGTCCAACCCACAAGTCCGACAATAACCCATTAACCCACATGTCCAACACCAATTAAATGTCCTCCTCCATCTTTCAAAACATTCGACATGTTGCTGGCTGAAGGAGGAGAGCCCAGGCAGTGAATGTGTAAGCAGAGCAACCTGGGCAGTGGATATGTCAGCATATCTCTGCATGGCTACTCCAGCAGCCCGGGTTTCCTCTTTGTAGGTCCATGTGTCTTCGGCTCTGGGACGTCTTGCCAGAAAGGAGCCTTGACAGCTAAAGCAGGGAACAAGCTGAGGCAGCTGCACCCTGTTCCCACATTCAGAAATGAAGAGACCCAACTAGAATGGCAATGATCAAGGAGCCATTGATCCCTCCGCCCTTCATTTAACCACACGTGTGTATCGCCCAGGTTGGCACAATCCACGAACTAAATTCACATTTGCGAACCAGGCACCCGTTCAAAATTCTTTAAACCCAACATGGAATTAAGTTACATCAGACCTTAATTCTAAAACTTATGGAATGTTCCCCCACTCGGAAAGTTTGTAAGCCAACTACTCTGTGCCTTTATACGCCAAATTTTAGCTATCCACTTTATCTATGGTCCACTAATATAAAACCAGTGCTCAGAGGAAACAATCATTGCTCGCTATGAAGAAATCTTCATTCCAATAGGAACCTTTCAAAGTCTGTGTCCATCGGCAAAATCAAAGCCGGACAGGCCGTGCATAAAGCCAGCACTCTTAGGCACCAGTTCACAGTCTCCAATATCGCCCTATAGTGGGCTTCTGGTCGACCCGTGCCAGCTACCTCACTCAGCCTCCACGGGGTGTCCACCGGTCTCCTTGCTTGTAGACCATGGGCCCTCGCCATTGTTCAACAAGCCTGGGCTCCTGATGCAACGTGGTGAACTTTAGTCGAATCACCCTCTTTTTCTCCTTTTCAGGTAAACCAAATCCACAGGTATCTGGGCCCATACACAAGCAGTCCTTTTATTGCTGCAGTTCTCCAACCTCCACTCCATATGAAGATCCACGTGGTCACCGAGCAAGCAATTCAGCCTGCTCACAGGCTCTCTTTAACACACAGTCCAGGGAGATGTTTTCTCCCTACTCTCAGATTTTATTTTAACTTCTGGCAAAAGCTTATGGTTCCTGAGTACACGAAAGCACTGGTGGGCATCTAATTCACTGCACAGCAGTCTTCCCAGAGGTAGCTTAACCCAGCTAAAGATCACCCAATTTTGGTGGCTCTAAGCATGTGGGCTTACAAACTTTCATTTTTCCCACTTCCCATATTTTCCCCAGAAAACAACTGAGTAAAGGGTAGCTTTGACCTCTACATAGACAAGGAAGAAGAATTACCATGAGGGCAAGGTCAAAGAAATAGCTACTCTCCATCTTAAGATGAGTTTTTCCATTGCCCCACTGCTAGGTATCCTATTTGTGACTCTGGCTCTCGTAGAGAAACAGGGGCACAGAAACTCATGTCTAAGTGAGACTCATATATCAAGGTTAAGTGTTCATCAAGCAGACATCCGAAAGCAGTGTGGTCCAAACCCACAAGTCCGACAATAACCCATTAACCCACACGTCCAACACCAATTGCAATGTCCTCCTCCATCTTTCAAAACAGACGACATTTTGCTGGCTGAGGGAGGAGAGCTGAGGCATTGAATGTGTAAGCAGAGCAGCGTGGGCATTGGATATGTCAGCATATCTCTGCACGGCTACTCCAACAGCCCGGGCTTCCTCTGGGTAGGTCCATGTGTCTTCGGCTCAGGGACGTCTTGCCGGAAAGGAGCCTTGACAGCTAAAGCAGGTAAGAAGCTGAGGCAGCTGCACCCTGCTCCCACATTCAGAAATGAAGAGACCCAACTAGAATGGCAATGCTCAAGGAGCCATTGATCCCTCTGCCCTTCATTTAACCGCACGTGTGTATCGCCCAGGTTGGCACAATCCACGAACTATATCCAAACTTGCCATCCTGGCACCCATTCAGAATTGAAATTACGTGACACCAATAACTTAATTCTATAAGCCTCTGATTATGTTCCTCCCTCTGGAATGTTTTTAAGCCATCTACTCCGTGCACTTGTACCTCATATTTTCGCTGTTTGCTTAATCTACGGCCCTCTTAGATCAAACCTTTTCTCAGAGGAAAAAATCATTTTCGACCTGAATAAATCTTCATTCCAATAGGAACCTATTGAATTTTGCGTCCATCAACAAAGTCAAAACCGAACAAGCCATTCATAAAGTCAGCCATGATCCACACCAGTTCACAGCCTCGAAAATCCTCCATCTGTTGGGGTTCTGGTCAACCCATGCCTTCCTCAGCTCTACGGTGTCCACCGATCACCTTGCTTGTAGACCATGAGCTCTCTCCAATATTCAAGAAGCTTGGGTTACTCATGCTAGATCATGAATTTTTGTTGATTCACTCTCATATTCTCCATTTCTCCTGTAAACCAAATACACAAGTGTCAGAGGCCAAACTCAATTAATGTTTTTATTACTACATTTCTCCAACTTCTACTGAGCAAGTAGATTCACGTGGTCACCTTGCAAACCGTCAGCCTGCTCATAAGCTCCCTTTTACACCCATTCCCTGGGAGGTATTTTCTTTGTACTCCCAGATTTTTTTAGTGTTGGCAAAGACTTGTGGTTCCTGAGTACAGGAAAGCACTGTTTCGCATATAAATCAATTCTCTGCATAGCTGTCTTCTAAGGTGTTTCCTAAGCCCATGTAAAGATCAAATTTTGTTGGCTCAAAGCAAGTGGGCTTACAAACTTTCTGCTCTCATACTTCCCATAGTTTCCCCAGTAATCTATTGAATAAAGGGTGGCTTTGTCTGACCACTGGCTAGACAGAGAAGGAAAACTACCATGAGGGAGAGGTCAGACAAACATCTACTCTCCATCTTATGGCTAGTTTCTCCAGTACACCACTGCTAAGGTACCACAATGTGTTAGTCAGGGTACTTTAGGGAAAGAACTACAGTGAAACTCATGTCTAAGGGAGAGTTTTATATAGTTTATATAAAGTGCTTTATATAGTTTATATATAGTGTGCATCAAGCAAAAATCCCAAACCTGTCCTGCCAAAACCCACAAGTCCAAAATTAATCCCTCAACCCCTTTATCCAGTATCAAACCACAAAGTCCTCCTCCATCTCACAAACCAGACACCATGATGTTGACTGGAGGAGGAAAGCCGATTCAGTGAATGTGTAAGCATCTCTGCACCGGCATCGTGTCTACTAGGTCCATGTGGCTTCTCCTCAGGGATGTCTTTCAGGAAATTATTCTTGGGAGCTGAAGCAGGGAACTGGCTAAGGGAGCTGCATCCGGATCTGACCATCATAAAGCAAGGCACCCCAGCATTAGAAAGGCGTGGATCCCTGAACCACTTATCCCTCTCCCTTTCAATTCGCCCCACATGTGTTTATCGGCCAGCTTGTCACAGCAAACTAACTACCTCACAGCTCTTCTAACAGTCCATGACATCAATTGTATCAAGCTCATTTATACCACTATCATTTGTTGCCATCATTTTCTAAACAGTTACTTTCTTTTTGAACTCTTGGTTCAATTCTTCTCTTTTCCTACACTCCCACTCTCGTGACCCCTTGATTTCCTATCTTATACTGAGTGCTGTGTCCCTTCACCACATTTATGTTGTTTACCCCCCTGGGGAGCAGTATTATACAGCAATCATTGTGATCGGTTTCCCCTTTCTACCCCTACCTTCCATCTACCCTCCTGGTACCCTTCGGTTTCTGTTCCTGAGGGGTTGGTCTGACCTTGATTCTGTGTGTCATGATCCTTTATCTGTACCTGTATACATGCTCTTGCCTACGCACAACTGATTGGCAGAACTGGGATCATGATAGAGGGGGGTGAGGAAGCCTTAAAGATACAGAGGTATGTTGTACATTTCATTAGTGTTATACTGTGCTCTGGTTGCCTCATCCTTTTGTTGTGACCCTTCTGTGAGGGTATGTCCTCCCGTCTACAGATGGGTTTTGGGGCTCTGCTCCAACCCCTTTATCCTAAACAATATGGGGTTTTTTGTTTGTTTGCAGTCTTCTGGTGCCTACCTGATTCTGTCAACACCTCATGATCTTACAGGCTAGGGCCCTTTCATATGGGATTTGTTGCTTCTTTGCTAGATGGCTGCAAGTTTACCATCAGTTTTTTAAGAACCCAGATGTTTTATCTTTTTATAGCTGGGCATCATCAGCTTTCTTTACCTCATTTGCTTATGCATTCATTTTGCCTTCAGCTATTATGCTGGGAGGGTGAGCATCACTGAATGCTGGGTTGTTAGAACAAAGTGTTCTTGTGTTGAGGGAGGGCTTAAGCAGAGGCCCAAAGTCCATCCACTTCCTTAATTTATCGCTATGTAAATATATGTACATAGGCCAATACCTCGATTTTTATTAATATATTTTCATAAGTGCACACCTATGTTTATTCCTGTATCCTTAGATTTGCTTCCTAGATCGTTCCTGTTTTCTTTTTACCTTCCTCCTTTCCCAACATCATGCGTGCCCTTCTTCTCTCAGCTAGATTGCCGTTGCTCTACCACCACCACCAGGATCTCTATGTCCTCCTTGTTGTTCCTTTTAATTCCCTAGTTGTTTCCTGTCTATGGCATCGTTTGCTCACCACTCCTTTCTCCCACTGTCTCCTCTCCCAAGTGCCTCCAGAAATGCCGGTCCCTTTACTTTCTCCTTGGGCTTTCTTCCCAAACCTATCTTATATTGGTAGGCAAAGCAATAAAAGAGACAAAGCAAAAAGAAAACAAAAGACTGAATAAAAAGGGAAAACAAAAAAAGGGGGGAAACCTAGAAAACCCCCCTGAAAACACATACAAAATTCCAAATCTGTCTGCTGACCTTTATGATTATCTCCTCACCAGTCTAGAGGGGTTCTGAGAACTGCCCCTCCTAGCCTGAAATCTATTGTGGGGACACTTCAAGGGCTTCGTGGCTTGGCAATGCTCCCATTGCTGATCTGTTCTGTTTCCTTCCTGGTTCATCCCATTGTGGGGATGGTCAGGCCCGACTCACTCCCTGCTGGGTGTCCCGAGTATTGTCCTCATTCACAATATGTCCCAGTGAGGGGACACCATGTCTCAAGCTGTTGTCAGCCCTACAGTCCTCTCTGTGCCTTAGCAGCAGCATGCAGGGCCGTCCTCCTCAGGACTTGGTGTGCCAGTATCCAGTCTAAACCCTCACTCCCTTTTTCCTTTGGGTTTACACTTCCATGTGGGCATGGCGGGCCAGCCCCTCTCCCCAACCTGTAGGCTAAGTGTTGTCCTCTGCAGCGCATACTTCTAGGGGAAATGGAGGCGGGGTTGTCAGTTTGGCTTTGATTGGGGATGGCCCCGTAGACCCCTCAGTGATCTACATATAACCTCCTCCCTGGAGGATGGGCAACAGGAAAGTGGGTGAAAACTTGGATCTCCATCTGCAGAAGAATGAAACAGGACCCATACCTCACTCCATGTACAAAAACAAACTTAAACTGGATTACAGACCTAAATGTAAACCCCAGAGCTATCAGGATCATCAATTAGAAACTTAAGGGGTCTATTGCAGGGCATACATGGACTAGCAAATCTAATAAAGGAAGCACACAGAGCAAAAGACAACACAGATGCCTGGGACCTACTAAAATAAAACACTTATGCACCTCAAAAAATTTCATCAAAATAGTAAAATGAGAACTCACAGATTGGGGTGGTGGGGTAACAATGACACAACTAACGAGAGACTTGTTACCAAAATCTATGGAATTTTTCTAAGAAAAAAATTAGTCCAATTGAAAGGTGGGCAAAGGACATAAAATAGACATTCACCAAAGCTGGCTTGTGAATGACTAACACATACATGAAGATATGCTCACCATTTCCTAGCCACCCAGGAAATGCAAATCAAAACAACAATGAGTTATTACCGTACACTCCTCACAATAGCAATTGAAACACACAACAGAGAATGACAAATGCTAGAGAGGGCATGGAGCATTTGAAACTCTTATACATGGCTGGTAGTCTTGTAAACATTTACAACCAGTGGGGAACGCTATGAGACTACCTGAAGCAAGTAGCATTCGACCCAGCAACACCTCTGCTTGTCATATACCCCAAAGAAGTAAGAGACAGACCCCAGACATGTGTTCTCCTACATTCACCGTAGCACTGTTCACAATAGCAAGAGGCTGGAAAGAGCCCAAATGCCCATCAGTAAAAGAATGGAGGAAGAAACTCTGGTACACATGGAAATTATGTGCCCCTGAAAAACAGTGATGAAACCATGAAACACCCCATTACATAGATGGGCCTGGAAATGATTATGCTTCGTAAAGTTAGTCAATCACAAAAGGACTGGCACACTACTATAAGGATAAACACCAAGATAAAGGCAGAATTCTGCTCTTGGGTCATGTAATCATCTTTTTGTCATGAAATCTGGCCTCCCAAACAAGGTAGTGAGCCAGTATAGTACCCGTGCACTATATATTGCCCTCTTTACAACTGCATCTTACAAACCACTTCAACGGAAGACACGTCCCCTCCACTGGGATCAATTTCTCAAGATGGGAAGGGAGGAAGGAGGGAGACGACCAATCAGTTGCTGCCATACAACATTGTCCTACGGTCACCCAAATTCAACAGATACTCCTACGAGAGTGATTAGCAAACCATCCTGGAAACTCAAGTCAAGACATGAGGGGGAGACGGGTCTGTCTTGGAAAAGGCAATTACACTTTCGTTGATGGGTAAACTGGGTAGAGCAAGATGCCATCTGGGGGGAAACATGCTTAACGGTACTTATAGAACCCAAGGAGAGAATACGCCTGGTATTACATTCCTAACTGGACACTTTTGACCTGGTTTCTATCCAGTCCTTGGTGATCCAGACTGGATGCTGTAGTCATCTAGGATTTTAGACTCTGTTCTTTCCAGGCTCACAACATCCTCCATGGGCCACACCAGAAGGATCCGATTTGGAAAGTCACTAAGGAGCTGATAAGATAAAGCCCACTAGACCTTATTAGCTCCTTAGTGGCTTTCCAAATCAGTGGGATTTACCTTAGATTGACCTGAAACAGGTTTAAGAAAGTGCTTTAAAACATACTCCCTTGGACTTAGGGCAAAGTGCTCTAGTGTCCAAAGATGCAGATGACTGCTATCTTAATACTCTGGAATTTGAGTTTGTTGGATTTCAGTCTGGATCTCTTGCTTTGGGAATACCCTGTGAATGGTGTCCCAGGACTATCATATAGTTACTGTTTGTATTCTCTCTTTGCTTTTTTGTCACATATGTTAATCTGGAAGGTATAGTCCTGGCTTTGTGAATGAATGTTATTGAAAATTTTATCCTATTCCCAGTGTATGTGTAGTGACCAGTCACTTAATCTTTTTTTTAATCATTTTACTGGGAGCTCATACAATTCTTATCACAATCTATACATCCATCCATTGTGTCAAGCACATATGTACATTTGTTGCCATCATCATTCTCAAAAAATTTGCCTTCTACTTCAGTCCTTAATATTGGCTCCTCCTTTTGTGCCCCTCCTGCCTCCTTCCCATCCCTCATGAATCCTTCATAATTCATAAATTATTATGTCATATGTTACACTGTCTGACATCTCCCCCTGCCCACTTCTCTGCTGTCCATCCCCAAGGGAGGAGGCTATTCGTAGATTCTTGTAGTCGGTTCCCCCTTTCCACCCCACATTCCTTCTACCCTCCAGGCATCGCCACTCTCACCATTGGTCCTGAAGGGGTCATCTACCCTGGATTCCCTGTGTTTCCAGTTTCTATCTGTACCAATGTACATCCTCTGGTCTAGGCAGCTTTGTAAGGTGGGATTGGGATTATGATATTGTGGGAAGGAAGCATTAAGAACTAGAGGAAAGTTATATGTTTCATCGTTGCTACCCTGAACCCAGACTGGCTCATCTACTTTCCACAACCCTTCAGTAAGGGGGTGTCCAGGAGGCAAAGGGCACTTACAGAGGTCTAAATACAGGCATGGACATATGTAAATATATTTATATATGACAATGGGAAAATAGATCTATGTGCACATATTATAGGTTTAGTATTAAGTTAGCAAATGGACATTGGGCTTCCACTCAAGTACTCCCTCAATGCAAGAACATTTTGTTCTGTTAAATTGGCATTCCATGATGCTCACCTTCCTGACATGATCACTGAAGAAAAATGTGTGCATAAGCAAATGTGGTGAAGAAAGCTGATAGTGCTCGACTATCAAAAGATATAGCATCTGAAGTCATAAAGTCTTGAAGGTATACAAGTGGCCCTCTAGCTCAGAAACAACAAAGCCCACATGGAAAAAGCACAGCAGCCTGTGTGATCAGGTTTAAGGTATCAAAGAACAAAAAAATCAAATCATTGTGAATGAGGCGGAGTACAGATTGGGAACGCCTTACAGAAGGGTCACAGGGAGGAGAAGAGCCAGTCAACGATGAAACATACAACTTTCCTCTAGTTCTTAAATGCTTCCTCTCCCCGACCCCCACCCCCACTATCATGATTCCAATTCTACCTTACAAATCCAGCTAGACCCACAGGATATACACTGATACAGACAGGAACTGGAAACACAGGGAATCCCTTTAGGACCAGTGATGAGAGTGGCAAAACCAGGAGGGTAGAAGGAAGATGGGGTAAAAAGGGGGAACCAGTAACAAGAATCTACATATAACACCCCTCCCTGCAGGATGGACAAGAGAAAAGTCAGTGAAGGCAGATAGATGTTGGACAGTGCTAAATTATCAAGTGTTCATGAGGGAGGGTGTGGCGGGAGGGAGGGAAAACATGTGGAGCAGATACCATAGGCTCAAGTACAAAGAACATGTTTTGAGATTGATGAAGGAAACAAACATAAAAATGTGCTTGAAACAATAGATTTATGTATGGATTGTGATAAGAGTTGTATGAGCCCCCAATAAAATCATTTAAATAAAGATGGAAAGAATACACAGAGTTATGGTATCAAAAGAATAGGTTGACATTCAACCATTTCCAGAGGTGACATCGGACCAAGAACCAATAGTACTGAAGGAAGAAGCCCAAGCTGCATTAAAGGCACTAGAGAAACACCAGGCTCTGGGAACTGACAAAATACAGGAAACACTCACTCACCAAGAAATCTGGAAGACAGCTGCCCGGTCAACCCACTGGAAGAAATCCATACTTCTGGCCATTCCAAAGAAAAATGAAGTGATGCAACAGAATGGAAATGATAAAATTTTCACTGATAACACATGCCGGTAAAATTTTGATGAAAATATTTCAAAAATGGTTACAACAGGACATCAACGGTGAGCTGCCAGAAATTCAAGCTGGATTCAGAAGCAGATATGATACAAAGAGAATTCTTGCTGACATGAGATAGATGGTAGATGAAACTATAAAATGGCAGAGAGATGCTTATTTGTGTTTTATTGACTACGCAAAAGCACCAGAAAAGAGAGAGCCTAACAATGTGCTGGTTTTCAAATAATCCTCAGCAAGTACAGAAGAATTCACCAAATTCTGGGAGATTTGCTCAAGCAGGGAGCTTTTCTGAAGTTGAGTTTTGGTCTGTTTCTGAGACCCTCAATGCTAATCTTTCTTTATATGTTGTAAGATACTCCCTAGTATTGGTTTATTAAGCCTTAGGAACCACCAAAACACATACATAACACAAAGCAAAACTGACCCGCTGGAGCTTTTATGTAAACTGAACTAAACAAGCATCAACAGCAACAGAGAATGGTCAGATAAAGGGGCAAGGAAGTTTAAAAATAAAAACACGGCATGATTAAGAAAGCCTGGGTATTATGTAGCAACACATGGAAGTGAACGTGTTGGGCAATAATGGAGATGCAAGGAGAACACTGTGGTCATTCTGGGAGATCTGCTGTGAAGCACCAGATCACCAGCACGTGAAGATGATCCAGCCTTTTATTGCTTTCCCACCACAGAAGAGGACGCAGCAAGAACAAGGGAGGGAGGCAGAACCCTTGGCAAATAGCAGGTGGAAAAACGATGAAAAGTGAGGCCAAACAGGATCCCAGTGGTGAGGATTGGTCCAACCCTGGGAACCAGGTAGACTGTATCTGGGAGCTCGTGCTGGGACCCTGGACTCCTCCTCATGAGTGGAATGTTGGGGATACTGTTGTGGATATTACTCACAATTTAGGCACAGATCTGGGTGTGTAAACTATTAGATCCAGTAGCTGGAAGCTAGAAATAACAAACTGCACGGAAATGAAGTAGTCAATGACACCACTCATAAACTGAGTAAATATGCAAATGATGGGCTCAAAAACAGGCCTCAGGAGAAAGGAAAAATATAATTCTGGAAGTGGAAGAGGAAAGGTTGATGAGAAACAAAAGGTCTCCTGGAGAATGAATGACCAGGTATCCTAAAGAGAGTCTTCATTAAGGGTAATGCCAGCAATTTTACTGACTAAGATAAAATTGAGAGATCTTGTTCTACCCCATTGCCATTGAGTCAAATCCAAGCAAGTCTTGATAAATTTTTAAAAATTGAAATCATATGAAGTATTTTCTCTGATCACAAGTGAGTGAAACCAGAAATCAGTAACAGAAAAAAACCCTGAAAATATGGAAATTAATTAACATACTATGAAACTAATAGTGGGTCACGGTAAATATCAAAAGAGAAATCCCACATTTTAAAAATCTGATGAAAATGAAAGCACAACATACAATATTCAGAGAAGACAGTGTGCAGAGGGAAACTTACAGCAATAAACAGGAAGGAGAGGGTGAAGGGATCTCCAATTAACAGCCTAACTTGATAATTCTAGAAACTAGAAAGAGGAGACCAAAAAGAAGCCTTAATGTACCAGAAAAAGGGAAATAGTAAAGATCACCCAGAAATAAAATTAAAAACAGAAAGATAATAGAACCAATAAAATCAGAAGTTGTTTCTTTGAAACAATCATTAAGAATAACAAAACTCTAGCTAGTGACAAAGAAAACAACCAAAAATAGAGAACTAACTGTCATAGTTAGGTTTTGTATCACCTTGACCAGATCAGAATTCTCAGGGGGTTGGTAACTGAGGCCTAGTAATCCCTATGATGTTGTATAACACAATGTATCCCATAATGGGATCTGCTGTGATCAGCTAATCAGATTAAGGTGGAGTACAATCCTCTTACTCAGGTAACAGCACCAATACACCTGAGAGGAAGTTTACTCAGAGTGGGGCCTAATTCATATTTAAGCGGAGGTTGAGGAGACACTTGCTGGCTTTTTTGCGTCTGAGTCCTGTATCTGACTTGTCTGTCTCTTATTCTTTGTACTTGAACCAGCGGCCTGCCATAATGGCTGCCGATCCATAGAGCAATCAGCAACCTGCTATCTGACCTGCCAACCTTGACGTTTCTCTCTCCTGTCACAGCCTGATTTGCTGACCCGAGATTCATCTACTTCTACAGCCTGTGGTATAGAAGCTGAAGCTACTCAAGTCAGGAAAAGCTTCCAGTTTAAAATCTGACTGGCTGACTTAAAGCCACACTGTCCTTACCTACTTCTACAGCTGTATGAGCTCTGTTATGTATGTACACACACACACACACACACATAGATTTATATCAAGAACGTGCTGTGTATGTATATATACACATATAAATGCATGCATATATATATAGAACCCCCATAAAGAAACAAAAATTTTCCAAAGCTGTGTACTTAATTTTTTGACAAGACACCTATCACTTTCAAAGTACTTTCCATTATACTTAATACATTTGACAAATCTGCCATTCCTTCCTTGGAAACCCTTTTCAAACTCCTATTTGGGTGGCTGACAGCACTTCCTTAGTTTTTTCTTCATTTCTTCTACATCATCAAATTGCTGGCCTTTCATGCCCCTTTTCATTCGTGGAAATGAAAAGAAGTCGCTCAGAGTGAGGTCAGGTGAGCCAGGTGCATGGGGCGAGAGAGGCATGCTCTTTTAGCTAAAAACTGGTGCACTGAGATGGCTGCATGAGCAGGTACATTATCGTGGTGGCAAAACCCATCCCCCATCTGCCACAAATCAGGCCTTTTTTGTTGCACACTGTTATGCAATCTTTTCAGAACCTCTAAATAGAAAGCTTAGTCAACAGTGTGAGCTGGTGAAACGAACACCAAATGCCCCACAATTTGGCATTTTTGTCTCTTTCAGAAGTTGATGGACATGCAGAACAAGGTTTGTCATCAGTCAACATTTCACCTTTTTTGAAACGAGCAAACCACTTGTACACGAGTTTTTCCCATAGTGCTCTCCGTATAAGCTGTGTGCAACATCACAACAGTGTCTGCCGCATTTTTCCCCAAGGAGGAAACAAATTTCACAGCCACACACTGTTCTCTTAAACCAGCCATCACACAAAAAAAGGAAAGAAAACGAGATTAGAGCAAAACAGCTTTATGAAAAAAATTCACTGTGATCAGAGAGAAGCTTCCCAAGAGATGCTACTGGGTGCACTAACTCAGAACAAGTAGATGCTGTCCTAGCAGGGGGAAAAGCCTACTAAGAAAGGTCTGCCCAGAGGAGCTTTTTCCTGTGATGTACTTTTTGTACCCCCTCATACAGGAATACTACTCATCCTTTAGGAGAAGTCTTAATACATGCTACGTATGCGTGGAACTTGAGGAACTAAGCTGAGCAAAATAAGCCAATTACAGGATAAATACTGTATGACTTCACTTACAAGAAAGAAAAGGCAAATATATAAACACCAAAGTTTACTAGTGGCTACCAGAGGCAGGAAGGAGGGGGGAAGGATTGAATAAAACAATATAATTGATTACGGGTACGTTGCACACCCAATTATTGTAATTGCTGTCAATGATTTATATAGCTGTAAAAGTAGAATTGGCAAACGTTGTACAAGAAGTATGTTTACAATAACAAGTTAAATAAGAGTAGCTGCTGACCCTGCTTATATTCAATCAAAACTGATATTTGGTTCCTTAGTTTGGAGGTTTAGGGACATGGTTTCATGGAACATCCCAGTAGTTGTTGTTGTTCGTTTTGCCTGGTAAAGTGTGCAGAGCTACTGATTTACTTCCTGCTTCACTGAATACCCTCTGGACTCTTTAAAGCTTGCAAGCAGTCATCCAAGGCACGATAATGTAGCTCTATTGACCCAGAGAAACAGAGGGAGAGAAAGAACTGGACGTAGGCGGATATGAAAGGTCTGGCTAATTACCTCTCTAAACAACTGCCTCCCTTTGAGGCCAGAAACTGGGCTGGTGCCCCCCTCTCATTACTGCACAATTTGGTCATGGATTTTATAGAAGAATCCTGTCCTACAACTCAATAAAACAAAACAAAAACCAAGCAGAATTTCAAACTCTCCTAGAGTCTAGTCTTTCTGGAGCCAAGAAGAGGGATAAAGCTCTGGAACCATTGCCCTGAGATAATTTTAAAGACTGAAACCAAAGTATCCCCGAGCACCATCTTAAAATCTCCTTGTAGTGAGCTTCATGAACTTGAGCATGATGCTCTTTTGAGAACGACCTATATGGAATCACATTGCGAACAGTAACTACAAAGATTAAGTAGAAAAGTTCGAGGGGAGTGGGTGTGTATTACTAAGGAAGGAACAACTCAGAAAAGAAGGGTGCTAATGCTCCCACAGCTGGAAGCATGTCATCAGTTTCTCTACATGTAGAGGCTCTCATACATGTAGAAACTGTCATACATGTAGAAACCCAACAGTATATGGTTTGCTGTGTGTCTTCTCAAGAACCACAAAACCATAAACACAATTTAGAAGGAAAAAGTGCAGGCACTGTTACAGACATTGTCTAGGCATCTCCACACACCTTTCAGAATTGAACAAATCCTTGGTTAAATTGTTCAGTTAAAAACTACGGGACCGATTACAAGGATCTACATGTGACCTCCTCCCTGGGGGATGGACAACAGAAAAGTGGGTGAACTTGGGAGACGTCGGACAGGGCAAGATATAACAAAATAATAATTTATAAATTATCAAGGGTTCATGAGGGAGGGGGAGGGGAAGCAGGGAGGGAGGGGGAAAATGAGGACCTGATGCCAGGAGTTAAGTAGAGATCACATGTTTTGAGAATGATGAGGGCAATGAATATACAGATGTGTTTTACAAAACTGATGTATGTGTGGATTATGATAAGAGTTGTATGAGCCCCTAATAAAGCGATTTAAAAAAC
The DNA here is from genome assembly GCF_050624435.1 of Tenrec ecaudatus. NCBI lineage: Eukaryota > Metazoa > Chordata > Mammalia > Afrosoricida > Tenrecidae > Tenrec > Tenrec ecaudatus. The sequence goes on from NW_027459476.1 coordinate 1,381,070, forward strand.
TATGGGACCATAGTTCTGTGGGACAACTTAGTCAATTGACATACATAGTTCTTGAAGTTAATTGTCTCCCTCCTAGTTTGGTGAGTAGCACCTGTCCTTTAAAAGCTTCCAAGAATCCAACTCAGACACCAGAGAATTAAAGAAACCAAAGACTCAAAGAAGAAACTAGTCCACAGTCTAATTGTCCACAGGAACCATCACTTCATTTATCCTGAGCTCAGAACTAAATGATGCCTTATACTGACCTACCGTTCCATCCAAGTAGATGTCATATAAAACGGGAGAAAAAGGAAGAACAAAATTCAAGTTCCTTTATTGGACTGATCGCCTAAAGGAACTCCATTTGACCTTGAAGCAGAAGTCACTCCTGGAGGCCACGTTTCATCAATCAATACATTCTCTAATAACAAACAATCTCACCCCTGAGTGCTGAGCTCCCGTACGTAATCAACCAAATGATAAACATTTACCCTAAAGCAAAAATCAGATGGTAGGAAGACGCAAGGAAGTTCAATTAATTGAAAAAGAACAAACAGAATAGAAATAACAAAAATGTTGATATTTTGTGAAAAATATAACCAATGTTATGGAACAATTTGCATTAAAAATATTAACTGGGAACCTAATTTACTTTGTAAACTTTCACATAAACCCAATAAAGTATTATTTCACTAAACAAATTTCAAAGAAATCTGAGAGGTTCAGATTATTTCCACATTAATACATGGACACACAATAAGAACCAATTTCAGAACAATAAACCAATGCAATTGATAGGCCCCTGTGTACTGTTTCCCGATTTGAGGTGTGGGGCCTGAGGAGTGGGGAGAGACAGCCTGGTGCTTTGGTAAAGGAGTGGCACCTGGTGGGGAATAAGCTGCCGACCGCGGAGGTGCAGAAGCAGAGTGGCATGACATTTAACACAGGTAGTAGACACCGTTTGCCATCCCACAAGAATAACAGCTCCACTACAAACAGAAAAGGTGAATTTCTCCCTTTTTTGTTTCCATATCTTACACCATCCACTGTATCCCCTTCACCCGCATTTCCATTATTTGCCCCCATCCGAGGTGGGGTGGAAACATCCATCGTTGCTATCCGTTCCCCTCAAAAATTTCTTGAGAATACAAAATCATTTGGATAAAAATATTCTGGTAACTTTTTGGGATACGAATATATTTTCAGATAACAATCATATACTTTGTCAGGGAATTACATAACTGAGTTTTATAATCCCTATTTTTAGACAAGTATGCAAATTATAAGTAAAACCTATGAGTTACTGACTGAAGGAAATGATTTTCAGTATAAATCAGAGAATCAAAATCATCTAGACATAACCCCTTACTTTAGGGAGCTTTAATATGGTGATATAATCTATCCACTGACATAGTTTAATATAGACTATTAATGTTCACAGTGCACCTGAGGCAGGAGTTCTCAGTTCACAGGACAACCACAAGTCCTAGTTAACTGACCTCTGACCCAAATGATTCAGATTCACTGCTCAGGATTGAGTTAACAATCTGCATTCTTATGAAGCACACTAAATTGTTCTAGTGTAGGTGGTCTCTTGATAGGCTTGAGAACCGATGGGAAGCACAGAAAACTGTCCCCGGAGCTGGTGCTGTCAAGCAAGCACTGGGCTGCTAACCACAAGGTCAACTCCGTGTGGCTGCCTCACTCCGCCTCCACAGGGGGCCCATATGGTCATTCTGTCTTTAAGACCATAGGCTCTCACCAATACTCATCAGCCTAGCCCCCTCGTGCTAGGTCATGAACTTTAGACCAGTCAACCCGTTCTCTTCTCCCCTTTTTCCTGTAAACCGAGTCCACAGGTGTCAGTGGTCAAACTCAACCCGTCTCTTTATTGCTGCCTTTCTCCCACTTCCACTCAACTAGTAGATTCAGCTGGTCCCCTAGCAAGCCTTTCAGCCTTCTCTCAGGCTCCCTTTAACATTCTGTCCCAGAGAGGAGTTTTCTTCATGGCTCCAGATTTTATCCAGCTTCTAACAAAAACCATTGGTTCCTGGATCCTCCAAAGCACTGGGTGGGGCATATATTTTCAAAGTTTTCTTTACAGGCATGGGCTAAATCTACCTAAAGATCAAATTTTAATGGCTCAAATCAAGTGGACTTACAAACTTTCTATTTTCATACTTCCCATATTTTCCCCAGAAAACAACCGAGTAAAGGGTGGCTTTGTCTGGCCTCTGGCTAGACAAGGAAGAAGAACTACCATGAGGGAGAGGTCAAACATCTACTCTCTATCTTAGGATTTGTTTCTCCAGTACCCCACTCCCAAGGTACCATTATGTGTTAATCTGGGCACATTAGAGAAACAAATCCAGAGAGAGGGGGAGTTTTATATAAAGGATATAAGAGAGAGTTTTATATAAAGGGTAAGTGCACATCAAGAAAACAATCCCAACTCAGTGCTGCCCAAGCCTGTAAGTTCAACATTAACCCATATGTCCAACAACAATCCACAAAGTCCTCCTCGATTTCACAAAACACACCTATGTGGCCGACTGCAGGAGGAAAGTTGAATCAGTGAGTGTGTAAGCATCTCAGCGCTGGCAGGGGTCACCACGCAGCTGCTCCACCACCCAGGGCTGCATCGGGGTAGGTCCATACGGCTTCTCCTCAGCAATGTCTTGAAGGAAGTGAGCCCGGCTAGGTGAACAGGGAGCTAGTTAAGGCAGCTGCACCCTGCTCCAACCATCAGAAAGCAAGAGACCCGAGAACTAGAAACGCCAGGCTCACGGAACTATTTATCCCTCTGCTCTTCAATTAACCGCACATGTGTTAATCAGCCAGGTCGGCACAATAAATGTTAACTATCTCAGGCACCATAAGTTGGTGATGACGAGGGGCAATTAACAACAACAACATGACAGACACTGTTCTAGGTCCTTGGATGAAACAGTAGACCGAACAAAGAGCTTCGATTTCAGTGGGAAAAGACAAGTAGACTAATTTCAAATGTTGATGAGAATTCTGAAGAAGACAGCCTAAGAGGATTGATGGCGGACCATGTGAAAATCATCTGAGCTGAGGCCTGAATGTTGGAGGCAAGATCTCGGGGAAGGACATTTCAGGATGCAGCAACCTAAAAGAGGCTCGGAAATTAGTTGCCTTCCTTCCCAGTGAGAGCTGGAAGGAGTCTAAGCACTTTGAAGTAGCTGGCCTCCCTGAGGGCCTTGATCAATAGAATACAGCAGAGTTGACACAGTGCCCGTATCCAGTCTGTAAGAAACTGGCTGCTTCCACTTCCTGACTCTGAAGAGTCCTCACTCAGAACTTTTAGCTGCCAGGTAAGAAGCCTGTGTGCCCTGCTGCAGAGCCCATGTGGAGAAGCCTTGAGAACACACAGACAGGGAGAGGCGCCCAGCTGAGCCCAACCTTCTCATCATCTTTGGCAATGAGGAACATTTAGCAAAACCGTCGTAGACCCTCCAGACTAGCTGTCAAGTGCATACCAGCATGTGACCCTAGTCAATGCCATTTGGAACAAAAGATGTATAGTTGAGTTCTGCCTGACTTAGTCTTCCAGGGCTATGATAACAAGATAGCACAGAAATGTATTCCTCACAGTTCTGGAGGCTAAAAGTACAATTCAGAGTGTCTGCCATGCTGTCTCCTGAGACGTTTGAGAGAAGAGTTGTTTCCTGTGTCTCCCTTAGTTCCTGGTGACTCTGAGCAACCATCGGCATCCCTTGGCTTTAGAAGGATGTGCCATGCTGTCCTCACGCGGAGTGTGACTTTCTGTTCGTCCTCTTCTTTTTATAAGATGCTCATCATGAAGCAAATCCCACCCAACTTTGATAGGATCTCATTTGACTTAGCTGTTTAGCCAAAGAAACCCCCACTTTCAAAACAGGATCACACTCACGGGCTCAGGGACTTCGACCTCAACATATCTTTAGGGAGAACACAAGCAATCCATCACACTGACCTACAACACTGACGGATGGTAAAAGGGTTGCTGTTTGAAGCCATTCAATGTTAAGGCATTGAATGATGTGCAACCATGGAATACTAGAAAACAGTCCAAGAAAAGGATCGGTGCAAAATGAGATAGGAAATGAGTGTAGAGTGTTCAAGAGACCAAAATTGGGTCATCATTAAAAGCTGGTGCTTTGATAAATGAGCAGAGAAGAGAGGAGATGAACGAAGAGAGTTGAGTAAGGGTCTGTTGTGTGGTGCTGGGGGGCCCATGCAGAGAATGGCCAGTGAAACCTTCTAAATCGATAGTGGATATTATCTGAACTTTGAAAGGTCTTCCAGCAGCCGTGTGGCAAACGCACTGTCATGGGGCAAGAGTGGAAAAAGAACAATCAAGTAAGAGACTGTTGCAATCGGTGGTTTTTCCTGATTGGGAATTTAGCCTACTAGGAGAAACTTACCTTGCACCACTGTCATTAACTTCCTGTCTTTTGTTCCAGTTCCCGTAACTGGACCTCCTGCTTGTCTCCTTGCTTACCCCTAACTGTTCTTCTTGGTCTCAGCAATTTTCTCTCCACCTTGTGCCCCAGTGTCCTGTGTTATCAGGAGCAGGAAGAAGGAAAGTTTCCGCCTCATTTCTGCTGCTCGTCGTATGTGGACAAGCTCCACTTTAGGGACGTGGGTAACTTCTTTGGGGATAATATACCTCTGAACCTACCTACCTCAGCTCTCTGTCAGTTCTTGGGAGCCCCCTGCCTGAAGACAATAGGATTTCTGCTCCACTTTCTTACTTACACCAAACTGTCCCTCTCCCCCTGGAAGAGGCCGATGGTGGCCCAGGACTGCTATGACTACGGGGTACACCTGCCTTATTCTAGGTTTCACTATTAGAAAGCTTCATCTGCAGAGCGAAGGCTTATTCTTCTATCTCTATTAAACTATATTTTAAACTATCTGCCTGATTTCTATCTGTCTCACAAGGAAATTCAAGCTCAGGTGGGAAATAAGGAATTAGTTTGGGGCTTCACATCCATAACAACTGAAATTTAGTGTCAATAATCTGCCTGTCAGTCTAGTTCTTCTAAGGGCTTTTGCTTTGCTCATAGGTCTTTCCAGACCTCTCTGTTGGTGGTCCATGTGGATTTTCACATATGGCCTTTTCCTTGACTTTTCCTTTGTCATATGACAGCATCTCTGAGTGGACTTCCCTAGGTGGCCTAACTCTGAAACTAGGAATTGGCCTTCCATTCACATCCTTCCTTCCATTACCTTTAGTCTGTCCCCTCCTGGGCTGAAGTAAGTGTTTTCAATCTACATGGCTAAGTCCCTCCCACTGACCAGCCCCAGAGGCTATTGAGCTATGAACGGCCTTCCTTGGAATGCAGAAAGAAAGAGCAACATGGCATGGTGGTTTCTAGAGTCCTACTTGGTCTCAACCATGCATCCTTTATCTGGTTCTAGTTTCTCAGCCTCTCTGTGCTTCTGTTTCCTCACATACCAAATGAGGGTAGAGGCAACAGCGCCTACCTCAGGTTTACATGGGAATGAAAATAATACCTAAACAACACTCAGCACAGTACCTCGCATATAATTGAAAGCTCGATAAATATTAGGTAACATTGGACAGGCCCTGTCCTCATGCACTTTCAGAGTTGAATTTGAATGTGGGTGGAAAGCGGTAGCAGGAGAGCAAGGAGGTCAAGAACTCCTCAAGAAGAAAGCCCATTTGTAGGTCACTGGACATCCCCTTACAGAAGGATCTTGGGGAGGAGATGAGCCAGTCAGGGTGTCGTGTAGCAATGATGGAACATACAACTTTCCTCTAGTTCCTAAATGCTTCCTCCCTCTTCCTCCCACTATCATGATCCCAATTCTGCCTTACAAATCTGGCTAGACCAGAGGATGTACACTGGCACAGATAGGAACTGGAAACACAGGGAATCCAGGGCAGATGATCCCTTCAGGACCAGTGGTGTGAGTGGCGATACTGGGAGAGTGGAGGGAGGGTGGGGTGGAAAGGAGGAACCGATTACAAGCATCTACATATAACCTCCTCCCTGGGGAATGGACAACTGGAAATTAGGTGAAGGGAGGTGTTGGACAGGGCAAGATATGACAAAATAATAATTTCTAAATTATCAAGGGTTCATGAAGGAGAGAGGGGAAAAAATGAGGAGCTGATGCCAGGGGCTTAGGTGGAGGGCAGATTTTAAACCAGAATGAATACATTTTTCTTTGTCTTGCTCATTAAAAACTTTTCCCCAGAGGTGAGGTGCTGTTTTCACAGACCTGCTTGGAAGCACAATGCAGCTGTTCTATGTGTGCCCCTAATTCCAGGCGCAATTCAGAAAGGCTTTCCTCCGGCATGTCTTTGATGACTGCTTCTATTTCAGCTCGAGCTTCAGGGGCTCCTGTGCACCTTGGCACACCCAGGGCACTGTCTCTCAACATCCCTCATGGCTGTCTTCTCCTTGACACGTTTCAAGAACGTCTCGGTTTTTTCGATTATGCGTTGTGCTAGCTCCCTCCTTCACAGCTCCAATTTTAATTTTGCAACTGTTATAATTATCTTTCTTTGCTAAACTGTCACTGAAGACAGTGAACAGAAAACTCGGCTCAACTCAATGGAGACAATAAGGATAGCTATCATATCACATCAGCAAGGATTTCTCAGGGGCTATTAGCACAAGGTGTAAGGCCACTGACCCAACCTCCGCCATCTAAAAGAGTGATTCTCGACCTTCCTAATGCTGCGGCCCTTTCCTAGTTCCTCCTGTTGTGGTGACCCCGCAACCATACAATTATTTTCATTGCTACTTCATCACAACCCACAGGTTGAGAGCCGCTGCTCAAAAACTGGGTCATCTACTCTGTCTTTGCTGGGCGTTGGATTTATTTCCCATCTTCCCCTCCATCCTTTTTGATTGAATTAGTCATGGAAATACATGAAAAAATATAAGCTGGGGTCTTGTCACTAGGGTTCTGACTGTCTCCATACTCTAGCGAAGGTATTTCACTTTTGGAGACTGCTAGTACTTTCCAGGGAGCAATGTAGTTCTCCCCACCTGCACTCGTTCAGGAGCCCCGGCCGCATACTGGTTACACCCTGGGCTGCTAGCCGTATGGTCGATAGTTCAAAACCACCAATGGCCCCAGGGCAGAAAGGCAGTGCTTCCTTCTCCTGCTCCCCGGAGCTAGCATGGACTTGATGGCAGTGAGGTTGGGTGTTCTGCTCTCCCCGCATGCACCCACTCTCTGTCCCTGTCCCCGTCCCTGTCACCGTCCCTGTCCCTCACACGTGCACATCTCTGGGAGCTGCATTCATTCCGTAGATGAGGGTGCTTCAGGATGTTCACAGACACACGAAATTGAAAGACCAAAGAAATTGTCCACCAACCCTTGGAAGGCTGCTCATATGTACGAATAGCAGGTGAAAGGTGAGGGGATGGAATAAATGGTGGGTGCCCTGCAGTGGTGACACGGAGTAGCTGTCCCTGGGAAGGCACAACCATAAAGCTTAAAACATTTCTGGGTTGAGGGACCAAGCTTAGAAGCTCCTGGAAAACATACAGGAGGAGACAGCCATGAGGAATAATGAGCAGGAGAGACAGGGGTGATGGCTTGTCAAGCTTTACCAGGCTTCTAAAGAGCTGGAACTGAAATAGAAGTCACCAGCGAAGACAAACCAGAGGAAAGACAGTTTCACTATCGTTTGGTTGATTCAAATCTTGAGCTTTTAATCCAGGGGAAGTTACTTGGAGCAGCAGTTCTCAACCTGTGGGTCGTGACCCCTTTGGGGGTCAAACAACCCTTTCACAGAGGTCGCTCAAGACCATCAGAAAACACATGGTTATAGGAACTGAGACACAGCTCTGTCTCCAGGCAGGTCCGCCCGCATAGACTGTTACCCATGCTACACCATGCTTCACGACAAAGTTTCATTTAATTGTTATTAGAAATAAATACTTCACAATCTATAATTACATATTGTTTTGTGATTATCACTATGCTTTAATTATATTCAATTTTTACCCATGAAAATACATCCTGCATATCAGATATTTACATTATGATTCATAACAGAAGAAAAATAAGTGATGAAGTAGCAACGAAAATAATGTTGTGGTTGGAGATCACCAAAACATGAGGACCTGTATTAAAGGGTCGCGGCATGAGGAAGGCTGAGAACCACTACCTCAGAGGCATTCCACTGAATTCCAACCTGGCCTCACACTGAGCACGTTGCTTACATATTCAGTGTAAGTCCAGTGGTCTTACTTGTAGCAGAAATTTCTGACAAATCCAGACGATTTACTAACTGCCAGTACCAGTTTATGGTATGCTACAGGCGGATTCAACAGGGATCAAAAGTAGAGTAACTGCCTGTGTCGTTTTTAATTTTCTCGGGTTCCATTTGAGTAAAAGGCTTGTAAGTTACCCGGGGACCAAATGCCCCTGGTGCCTCTACTAGGGGTAGAATGTTCAGGGAGGGTTCAGGGCTGGGACAATAGTGACCTGAAGTCCAGGATCCCTTAGGGCAGGGGTCCTCAAATTGTTTACACAGGGGGCCAGTTCATTGTCTCTCCGACCGTTGGAGGGCCAGACTATGGTTTTCAAAAAACCTATGGTCAAATTCCTATGCACACTGCACGAGTCGGCTGCTAAGCAGGACAGGCAGTGGCAGCAAAAACACCCCGAGGGTGGGATAAATGGCATCGCGCCACATGTGCCCCATGGACCACAGTTTGAGGACGCCTGCCTTAGGGGTTCCTGGGTGCACTGGGGATGAAGGTCACCTACTGCTCCTCGAGAGGAGAAATGCTCTAAGTCCTGGCATCTCCGCCCACTTTCCCGGCACTCTACTGAACTGTTCCCGGTGAATCACGGTTGGAAGGGAAAGCGTACCATTCTCTGCCCACCATTCTCCTTTCTCAAAATGATACTGTGGCCAAATAGAGTTGCAAAGTGAATCTATCAGCTTTTGTTTGCCCAGCCTCTCTGTATCAACTCTATCCCAATTGCACACGATTCATGCAAGGGGGCAATTCCTGAGCATCAAGCTGCTAAGTCCCATCTAGAAAGCACAAAACAAGGAGGCGATTGACAGCTTGCTGCCTCCAGGTTAATAACCCCCACTTGAGAGCGCACCCCTGGGTTGCCCTGAATCTCATGCCTCAGCCCGAGGGAAGGCGTCAAGGACTAGTCGCCGAGGGCGACCTTTAGGTCCAACCATTTTTCTGGACAACAGGCTAGGAGGACCACGGCTTGGGATGGCCCCAAGGCCCTCCAAGACACCTGCTGGCAGGGCTGATGCTCAAATCTCTGAAGGGAAGGGACACGTGGCAGCTCAGGGAACCTTAAGGGAAATTGGAATTTCTGGCTGGAACATCATGGCAGAGGAGCTGTGTTTTAAGTAAGAGCTGTCCCCAAAAGTGCCTGAAGCAGCATAGCTGAAAGCCTAAAGGTAACAGTGACGCCGCCTAGGCTGCCGAACGCCATTGGCCTAAGCCTGGGCCACGGAAAACCAGCCTGTAAGAAGGAACAAACCAAATCTGGAAGAACACTAGCCCTATAACGCCTCAAGTTTTAAATTTAGGAAGTATTTTTTTTGGTTTTTATTCTTTACTTTCATAGTTATCAATATATATGGCATTCAAAATATATTTTAAAAGCATAAAATTTTCAGTGTTTTTGAAATGTGACCAAATTGTCACATTTATAATTTGGGTACCAGATACGTTTTCATTAAGAATTATGACAATTTTGTGCTTGGCGTTATAGGGCTAGAGCAGCTTGTTTGAAAAACCAGGAGAAAGGCAAAGGGAATGGAGGGGAAAAGGGAAACTTTTGGCTCCCGGGACCAGGCAGGGCTAACTCCGAGGCCTCTTCACCCAGCTCCCTAGGCAGCGCCCTTCCACATGTTTGGACTGGTGGGTGCCATCTTGGCCATGGTCACAGATCCTGTTACCTCTCGGCTACAATGGCGACTGTGTAGGATCTCTGGGAAAAGCTGAAACAGCTTTGACAAGAGTGAAGCCATTTGGGGCTGACAGAAGCCACCATGAAAAGAAAATAAAGTAGCTAGGAGGTGTAAATGAACTAGCTGATATTGGGGAGGTAGGCTGTGCAGACGTCGCCCAAGGGAATGTCATGAAGGAAATGGGTGTTCAGAAGGCTTGCGAGAACGACCAGAGCAGTTTTGGTTCAACTAAGAATGGCTAACCCTAATATCCTGCTTCTCACTCGCCTAGTCCTGAGGAAGTATCCAGGTACCTACTGCACAAAACAGTGACATTGGAAAAATCAGTGCCTTGAGAAGCCCAGGAGAGGCAGACGAGCCACCACTAGAGAGAACGGGCCTAGTCCTTGCCTAGAAAAATCGAAGCTACAGACAATAATCCTCGAAGCTGAATAAAGGTGTCCAGGCTCTGTTTCACTTGACCCCAAAGAGCCCATGCTCACTCTCCATGTAGGGAGCCAGCCAGTAAATTTCTAGGTGGACAAAGGGGTCACCTTCTTGGTTTCAGAAAAGACTACAGGTGCCTTGTCAAAAGGAAAGGCCATTACAGGGGCCCCAAGGCAGACCCAAGCACACCCATGGACAAGGGCCAGAATAACAGATTTAACACAAGAGACAGTTACACACACTCTCCTTCCTGGTAATGCCTCAATGCCCCTTTCCCCTAATTGATCGTTACTTATTATGAAAAATGGCAGGCATAATTACTTTCTCATCTGCTACAACCACCTTAACACTTGAACTTGAAAAGCCAAAAGTTTTGCTCACCGCTCCAATGTCAGAGTGATATGTGTTTTATCAAGGAGCAGAAGAGACCTCCTCAAAGGAACTTCTTGATAAATCGCTAAAAGATATTCCTTTTATTTGGGCAGAGAACAACGTGCGAGACCTTTCTGAACTTCAGGTGCCTGGGGTCGTACAACTTCTGAGCTCAGCTACACTGGTGTGTCAAGCTAACCCTACTCCCTGTATAGCAAAGGTGGGTATTTCTGTTCCCATTTGCAGACTAAAGAGGACAGGCATTTGGGTCCTCTGCAAGTCCACATGGAATGCTCCCCTGCTACCCATGCAGAAGCCGGGAACTGAGGACTTCCAACCAGTGCAGGTTCTCAGAGAGGCAAATGAGAGGATAGAAACTGGCCACCCCACGTGTCAAACCCCGAGACCCTCCTGAGTACTATTCCATCAAACTGAATTTGTTATACTGTTTTGGACTTAAAGGATGCTTTGTTCTCCATACCCGTGTCCCCTGCACATAAACCCAGTGAAGACTTACAGGGACACAAGGAGATACACCCCCAAACCACCTTGCTCTAGTATGCAGATGACCTCCTCCTGGCCTCCGAAACCCTGGAGGAATGCCAACGGGCTACCAAGGACCTGATAATAGTCCTTGGCCCATTGGGGTACAGGGTATCTGCAAGAAAGGCTCAACTGTGTGTCCATAAAGATGTATACCTAGGCTACCAACTGGAGGAGGGAAAGCGGACCTTGTCCCCCAGCCGCACTGAGGCGATCCTCAAAATCCCAGTCCCTGAGACTAAGAGGCAGTTGCAAGAGTTTCTAGGAGCTGTGGGGTACTGTCCATTGTGGAATTTGGGATTTGCAAAAACAACGAAACCCCTATATGCAAGTACTGGGGAAAGGAAAAAGAACTTAAATGGACTGAAGTAGAACAACAAGCGTTTGAATCCTTTAAAAAGTCGCTCATATGGGCAACCTCTCTTGCCCTACTAGACATAGTAAAGCCCTTCCAATTGTCTATGTGAGGCCAGAGGCACAGCAAAAGAAGTGCTAACTGAGAACTTGCGGCCATGGAAGAGACCTGTGGCCTATCTTTCAAAGAAACTGGACTCTGTAGCTGCAGGATGGCTGAGCTGCATGCGAGCTGAGGCTGCCACGGCCATCCTAGTCATAGAAGCTAGGAAGCTTACACTGGGACAGGATATTGCTGTGGTAGGGGGACCTATGGTTGAACCACTCCTAACCAGTCCGCCGGACCGGTGGATCTCGAATGCCAGGACTATACCACAAATCCCCAAGGTAGTGGCTGTGACCATGCCATCCCCAGTGTTACAGCCACAACCTACATACTCAGAAAATGATCTAAAGATAAGGCAAGAGCTGGCCTGCCAAAAAGACTGGGAGCATCCAGGGTGGCTGCTCCATCCTGATGGAAGAAGATTCATGCCAGAAGCTCTGGGAGAGATCTGATTCAAGGACTACATGAAGGTATGCATTTGGGATCCTCTCTAAACTGTCTCAGTTGCTTCTCAGGCCCTTTTACATACCCAGGCTTGGACACTGGGTGGCAGATGTCACCCACCGTTGATTGCACTGTGCTCGGGTAAACAATCCCAGAAAGAAAAGGAGCAACCCCAACCACGAGCTCGAGGTAGTAGTCCTGGAGAATTCTGGGAGGTGGACTTTATGGATATCAAACTTAGAAAGTATGGCTACCGATATTTGCTGGTGTTCGTAGACACATATTCTGGATGGGTGGAAGCCTTCCCAACCAAGAAGGAAACTGCAGCCACTGTGTGTAAATTATTAGTAACTAAAATCGTCCCTAGATTTGGCCTTCCCACCACCTTGGGGTCCAACAATGGCCCAACATTTATTGCTCAAATTACTAAAGTCTTAGCAATGCTCTTCAGGGCAAGTAGAAAAAAATAAACAGAACCCTAAAGGAATTGTTCGTTAAGTTGCATTTAGGACCTGGCGAGAACTGGGTTGATCCTTACTTTACCTTTTGCCCTACTTCAAGTCTGATGCACTCCCTATGTGAAAAGCATGACCCCATTTGAATTTATGTTTGGCAGACCTTCCCCAAATCCTCCCAAGATTGAAGGAAGTAGAAATAATGGAAGTCACTAATCGTTCCCTCATCGAGTGCCTGCAGGCTGTGCAACAGGTGAGAGACAAATCATCTGCTCTGACACCTTCATTTTGGGCCTAACCAAGGGAAAGGGAACAGGCAGCCAACAACGTGCAACCAGGAAACTGGACATGGGTAAAGAAGCAACAACCTGACACCTTAGAACCTAGGTGGACTGACCCATACCAAGTGATACTTACAACACCAACTGCTGTTAAAATAGTGGGGAGGGGGCCGTGGATTCATCAGTCATAAGTTAAAAAAAAAAAGCCCTCCCTGAGCATATCCTGAAAAGATGGACACCCAGAAAGACGGAAAATCCCTCAAAATTAAGGCTTTACAGAACTTAATTGTTTTTCTCCGAGTATTGCTGACAGCACCCAGTGTTTCCCCCAAGTACAAACACATCTGTGGACTGCTATTCTAACCTCCAGCAGTGAATATGTAACCTCTTATACTGGGTATGACCCCCTGTTTTCATTTTGATTTGTTTGATTTGCTAGGAAAGAATTGGCATTCTGGATCCTTTAAAGGTAACGGGCACAATGGGACCTATACTGGAATCCCGTCCTATGGGTGCGGAATACCCTCTATAGAAAGAAGGCTCCAAACAAACCATGTCTATATATGCCCGGCTCATGGACTCCCTAACTGCCAAGGGGAGGGACATTACCATTGTGCAGCTTGGGGTTGTGAAACTATCATTTTCAGGGTGGAAACTTGTTAAAGATGACCCTATTATTTTTACAAGAATGAGACTCAAGTCGGAAGGGTTTGATCCCACTACGTGTATGGTTTCCAAATGTAGCCCAATAAGAATTGGATTCAAGCGTTATTGGGTTCACTGGGAAAACATGGGGAATTCAACATTATGTAAATGATAGAGATCCCGGGACAACCTTTTCTATCCAGCAAAGTAAAATATGGCAACCTGCCATCCGTACAAAGGCCCAAACCTCGGGATAAATCCTGAAGAGCCACAGCTGGTGTCATTAAGATTCCTTTGCCGCACCCTCCAGACTCTCCAGTAACTTTCCCGTTTACTGACAGCCCAACTCACAGGGCCCTTCTCATTCAGGAGCCACCTCAAGGTTCTGTGTTTGATTCTCGGGATGCTATATTCCAATTTATGAACTCAAATCCTCACCTCACAGCTGATTGTTGGCTTTGTCTGAACCCAGCTTCCCCTTACTATGTAGGCACAGGTACAAATAGCACTATTGGTACAGAGTGTAATCCAATTAGAAATGTTAGTGAAAAGGATTACACGAAGCAGCAGTCTATAGGTGATGTTAGTATGGACTCAAGTCTAAGCTCACTTTAAAAGATTTGCAAGGGCAAGGACTGTGTTTTTATTCATCTAAGTATCCCTTTAATATATCAAGATATCGAGATTTTTGCCTTCAAGCTGTTCCCATTGAACCAAATGTTGATCATAATTTGTTATCTGCTCCAATAAGTACTTTCTTTACTTGTTCCACAGGACGAACACCCTGTCTCTTTTCCCCAGTATTCATAGCGGACCCGGGTATTTGTGTGCTAGTGCATGTTAGTCCTCAAGTGTACCTGTGTTCTGGTGAAGGAGGTGTAGGGATAACTTTGGAATTTCCGGATGAGTTCAAAGAGCCCCAGTATTGGTCCCACTGGTAACAGGGCTTGGGATTATGGGATTAGCTGCAGTCGGGTCAGTTGCTTTAATACAAGGAAACTTAAACTATCAGACTCTTAGTCAGCAAATTGCTTTAGATCTACAGGGATTAAAAAAAAAACCTGTCTCCCATTTAGAAAGATCCCTAGACTCCCTTGTAGCAGTTGTGTTGCAAACCCGCCGAGGGCTTGACTTGCTCTTTTGGAAACAAGGAATGCTGTGCACAGCATTGGGAGAAACTAATTCTATGCAAAGCATTCGGGAATCAATAAAGATAGATGAGCCCTGGTTAGGAAAGGATTAGAACAAAGAGTCAAGAAAAGAAATGGAGGAACCAATTGGTTTGAAAAGCTACTTAATTGGTCAGCCTGGCTAACACCCTATGAACGGCCCTAGCCGGCCCCTAATCCTCCTCCTGCTAAGCCTCACATTTGGCCCAGTAATAACCAATAAGCTAGTGGCATTCCTTACACAGAAAGTACAAGCCACAAAACTCTTAGTGCTGAGCCCACCATACACTGGGCTGGCTACCGAAGATTCAATGATTTGAACTTGGCTAAGAACAGGAGAGAATATAGCAGCTCTGGGCAAAGCTTAAATAGCCTTGACAAGAGAAGTCATTTTGAGCTTTCAGAAGCCATTATGAATGGTAAATAAACTAGCTATGAACTGCCAATGAACTAGCTGATACTGGGGAGTTAGGCTGTGCAGACGTAGCCCAAGGGAACGTACAGAAGGAAATGGATGTTCAGAAGGCTTGCGAGAAGGACCAGAGCAGTTTTGGTTCAACTAAGAATGGCTAACCACAATACCTCGCCTCTGAGCTCTGCCTGCTTGCACACCTGCACATTGCAAAAGTATAAAAACCTTTGGAAAATTAGACTGGGGGGGCCGCTCAGTCTCCCGTCAAGAGAGCAGATGGTCTGGTCCCTGCGCAGGAAATGAAACTTGTTCTGCTGAACTTTCCGGCAGTCTGGGCGGTTTGCTGTCTGGGAATGGAGTGTAGCTACAACAGACACAGGTGGTGCCATTCTGCCTGAGAGTGGAGTCACGTGGCTGGGAAAATGGAGGCCGCAGGTTGCGGCCTAGCCGAAAGCCAGCCTGGAGCCGGCCACCCAGCCAGAGTCCTGCCCAAACCAACAGGGTGGACGCAGGCGCCCCCAGGCCTGCTGCTTGCCGGAGCCGCGGCACAACGCTGTGTCCCAGTCTTGGCACAACAGACTCCATTTTGAGTCCTGCACCTCCATCTTAGCTCTCAAGGCTGAACCCTAACCGACCTCCCCTCCCCTGCTCAACCCCAAATTCCTGGAACCAGCTCGTCCCAAAGCCAGAATGTTTTCTGAAGATATGGTCACTCCATCCTTCCTTGACATATAGATAAGATTAACGACCTTCTCCCTTCTGAAGCACCTGTGCGTGCAGAACCTCCCCAGCTATGATCCTCCCCAGCTGTGCCTGCCAACAGTGGGCATAAAAACGCCGCCAGGATTTTTTCCCCCGGCGCAGCTTCAATAGCTCAATATCCTGAGTTGCTGAACCCGCCCGCAAGCTTCTCAATAAAGCCTGCTTCTAAAACTTCGTTAATTGGGTCTTTCATTCTGTTTTCACATCCAAATAGACCTTGTGTTTTGGTGCCAAAAACCCGGGATAGGTGTGTGGCTCCCCCCTTCTTTTGGGGTCCCCTAAGAGCCACCCATCTTCCCCAAATCTCCAGGACCTTTAGGCGCGGCGCTTGCCTACGTTCAAAATCAGTCTATGGCTGCCCTGATGAGTCTCTCCCTCTCACTCAGACCTTGTGAAAGAAAAGACTTGTTTTTCTCTCCCAAGTTGCCTGGCCCTAGTCCCAGCTTAACAACCACGCACATTGGCTTCCGACGGGCATTTTTGATTTCAACGTTCTACAGGACCTGGACAATTTCTGCAGGAGGACTGGTAAGGATTCTGAAGTCCCCTATGTGCAGGCTTTTTGGGACTTGCCTTCCCGCCCTGACCTCTGTAGCCATTGTTCCGCCCGCCAAATACGGTTAGCTCTATCTCCTCAGCAGAAAGAACCTGCCATTCAAACCCCAGAAGAGCCAGCCAAGCTCCTCAGCGCGCCTCTCCCGCTGCCCTATCAGTCTCCCCCGCCCGCTGCGCCACCCCATCGCTCTCTCCTGTCCTCACCGCTTGCCTTTCATACCCGCTCCCACAACCCTCCAGCTGCCCTTTGTCCATTAAGAGAGGTTGCAGGTGTATAGGGACTCGTTCAAGTCCACGTCCCTTTTTCCTTAAAGGACCTGTCGCAGATAGAGACCCGCCTGGGCTCTTTCTCAGCAGACCCCTCTAAGTTTATTAAAGAATTTACCTACATTTCCCAAACGTATGATTTAACCTGGCATGGCATCCAAATTATCCTTGCTTCTACCCTTACTGCCGAGGAACGTACACAGACAAAAACCACGCTATCGACCCAAATGTCCCCTTGGGGGCGCATGGCATCCCAATAGAGGACCCCAGTTGGAGTTACCAGCCCGGCCGGGCGTCTGATCTTCCTTATAGAAACCTCATGCTCAGGTACCTCATTAGAGGTCTGGAAACAGTCTCCAACAAGGTTGTCAACTATGACAAACTGAGAGAAGTTACTGCTCTTTTTCTTAACCGCCTCCAGGAGGCACTCACAAAGTACACTCGTTTAGACCCAGGGTCTAAAAAGTGGGGCCTCTATTTTGGCCTCTCACTTCACCTTCCAGTCAGTCCCTGACATCAGAAAGAAAAGCTAAAGAAGGCTGAGGAGGGCCCTGAAACCCCTATACAGGATCTGGTAAAAATGGCATTTAAAGTTTTCAACGCTTGGGAGGAGCCAGCTGAGGCCACATGCCAGGTGAGGGTCCAACAGATGGTTAGCCTCCATTCCCAAGCCCTGGTAGCAGCCCTATGCCGGCAGGCAATCCCGTCCATCGCCACGCTCCCCAGGGGAGCCGGCACCTACCGCCAGGAGCCTGCTTCAAATGTGGCTGGGTCGGCCACTGGGCAAAAGTTTGCCCCAATCCCAAGCCTCCTACCAAGCCCTGCCCGCAGTGCAAACAGCCAGGCCACTGGAAGTCGAACTGCCTGACCCTGGCTCTGCCACCGGCTCTGCAAAGCCGAGGTGCCGAGATCCTGGAAACTCCAGACACATAGCTGCAAGGTATGGAGCTGCTGGGGTTCATGGACTGAAGAGGCCCTGGCTCCTCAACTCTGGTAACCCTCGCCGAGCCCAGGGTTGTGCTCCAGGTAGCGGACTACCTTCTCCATTTCGCCCTCTCACTCAGGCCCTACTTCCCCTTCCCTGGTCTCGGTTATGGGAATAGACAGGCCCCCCTCCCACTCTGCAGATCCTGTTACTGACTTAGCCCAACAACTTTCCCGCTCCTAGCTCAGTATGCTTTTTACCTCCCACTTACACTCCAACTTACACTGATCAGGAAAACACCCAGTATTGCTCTCTTCCTCAACAAAAATGGTGGGTACACAAATAGAACTTACTCATTCTCCCAAAGTTACAAGAGGAAACAATCATCACCAATATTCACAATTCTCCACACATCGGGCCAAAAGCTCTCTACACGTTTCTAACCCCATATTTCACCCCACTGGACTATGGAGTACTATCAACACAGTACATGCAAAATGCAACATCGGTGCCCTCTCCAATAGCCAGAAAGCTCAACACCCTCATAAACAGCTCCACCAGATGTAAGGGCACCTACTGGGACAGGACTGGCAGATAAACGTTACCCACATGCCAAAGCATAAGCGGTTTAAATATCTCCTCACTATGGTGAACACATTTTCAGGATGGATCAAAGCCTTTCCAACCTCCTCTGAGAGTGCAAGCATAGTCGCCACTCACCTTCTTCAAGACATCATTACTCGTTTTGGCCAGCCTGCTTCAATTCAGTCGGACAACGGTCCAGACTTCATATCTATGGTGCAGCAGGCAGTTTGCGCCTCACTGGGCATCTGCTGGAAACTCCACGCAGCCTACCACCCCCAGTCTTCTGGTAAGGTTGAACGAGCTAACGGTCTCATAAAACAACAGCTCACCAAACTCTCCCTAGAACTGCAACTTTCTTGGCCTCAACTATTACCCTTTGCTCTTATACTCGCCTTGGCGCAGCCCCTCAGGAGCCGTCCGGCCTCAGTCCTTTCAAAATACTCTACAGACAACCTTTCCTTTTCTCGCCTCTTCCTGCAACCGATTGCCCTCTGCTAGCTTTTTACCTTCCATACTTGTGCTTGCTCCACAACCTTCTTAGACAACACGCCAACTCTGCCATCCCTGAACCCTCTCTGACCTCTGCTGATCACCAAAAACCAGTGCATCCTGGATATGCTGTGTTAATTAAATCCCTTGCACCCAAACCCTTAGCACCCCGGTGGAAAGGCCCTTACACTGTCCCTTACCACTCCCTCAGCAATCAAGGTTCTTAGACTAGATTCCTGGGTACATTTGTCCCAAGTCCAGATGGCAGTAAACTCTGACCATGGCTCCCAGTGGTCTGCTCAGTCTACTGGTCCTATGTCTCTCTGCCTCACTCACCTCACCAAGCCAGACAGCTAAACCTAGTATAATTTCCCCTTTTGCCTGGCGATTTTACTTGACTGAAAACTATACCAATTACGCCTGCACTAAGTGTTATGATTATTTGCTGGCCACCGCTAACTGCCCACCCACAGGGGGCAGAGCACGCATATACTTAAATTTCACTGATTTTAAAACGCTTCCTGTATGACCAGAAGGCAACTACCCAATGTGCAAAAAAGTGAATGCAGAAAAATGTAGGGTGTCCTAGGTCTTCCTGCCAGATACTTTACCTTTCCCTTCGTCCCCAGGGATGATTCTACTACCATCAATCTAAATACACTCTCACAATCCCAGACCCCTGGGATAGCCGGTGGACGTCTCCGGTTCCAGGAGCCTAGTGCACCACTCGCCGAGAGAAATTTCTGGACGCCAAACTGTATGTATGGAGGTCGCTACTCCAGGTCCAATCCACCATCCACCGTAATATTCAGATCCAAGACCTTCAACTCACTAACTAAATTTCTAAACCTTCTGAGTCTCCCTTCTCCTGGCTCACCCTGCTTCAGCAGGGACTGGCCATCGCCACTTTGCTGGACTAGGCAACCTCTCCACCTGCTTCATGTGTGCGGCCCTAGAACGCCCTCCTCTGGTAGCAGTACCAGGTCCTGCCCTGTCATTTTCATCCAACGTAAAGACCACAAAAGCCATAACCATCCCCAACGTCCCTCTGTACATCCAACCAGAAAACACTCAAGTGCCCTTTTGCTACTCCAATCCATCGACACAGACATGTAATGTCACCCAAATCCCCTCCAAACCACTAACAGGGCCAGAAAAAATTTTCTTTTGGTGCAACCATACACTCACTATGCATATAAACATCAGTTCTACCTCTACCCGTCACTCTGGTTCCGCAGCTCCCTATATACACTCCGGCTGAGTTCCAGGACAAATACATCCAAGTATACAGTCGTCAAACTAAAAGAGCAGTTTTTCTCCTGATAGCAGTGAGAATCTCCTTCGCCTCAGCAGCAATTGCAGTAGGACTCAGCGGCGGAGCCCTTGGACACTATCATCACAGCAGACAAGTTAACCGCATGCTTCCAGCTGGCAGTCGATGCCTCTGCCAAGTCTCTAGCCTCCCTGCAAAGACAAATAACCTCTGTTGCCCAAGTTGCCTTGCAGAACCACCGCGCTTTACACCTCATCACGGCTGAAAAAGGAGGAACCTGCCTCTTCCTCCAGGAGGAAGGCTGTTATTATATCAATAAACTGGGGATTGTGGAAACTAGAGTCCAGATCCTCAACAAGCTAAACCGAGAGCTGCAAAACAACAGATTCAGAACAGATGGATCTTCCTCCTGGTGGAACTCTTCTCTGTACTCCTTCCTAGCCCTCATACTAGGACCCATAATTTTAGTTATAATTTTGCTCTTAATTGCTCCTTGTCTCATCCAGCTCCGGCAAAGTCGACTCCGCGAAATTACCCGTATAGCAGTTCACCAGCAATACCAACCTCTCCACCCTGTGCTAGGCCGCAACTGTCAGTACTCTGCCTGAAAAGCCCCTCCCCTTGCTTTTTACCCACTACCCACAGGAAGCAGTTACAGAAACGGTTACATCCCTTTTCCCTATAGTGCACAGTCTAAAATGTCCGGTCTTGGCACAACAGACTCCATTTTGAGTCCTGCACCTCCATCTTAGCTCTCAAGGCTGACCCCTAACCGACCTCCCCTCCCCTGCTCAACCCCAAATTCCTGGAACCAGCTCGTCCCAAAGCCAGAATGTTTTCTGAAGATATGGTCACTCCACGCATCCCTGACATATAGGTAAGATTAATGACCTTCTCCCTTCTGAAGCACCTGTGTGCGCAGATCCTCCCCAGCTTTGATCCTCCCCAGCTGTGCCTGCCAGCAGTGGGCATAAAAACGCTGCCAGGATTTTTTCCCCCTGCGCGGCTTCAATAGCTCAATACCCTGAGTTGCTGAACCTGCCCGCAAGCTTCTCAATAAAGCCTGCTTCTAAAACTTCGTTAATTGCATCTTTGATTCTGTTTTCACGTCCAAATAAACCTTATACACTGAGCCTCGAGAAGGCTTTGGGAGTCAAAATCCTCCCAGCCTCCAGGCAGCAGCGTCCCAGCCCCCTCACAAATGCAGCCCGGGAAGGCAGGCGAGTTCCCGGGAAAGCAGGCACGTCATGTCCCGCACACCAGCAAGACACGGCGCAAAGACGGACACCAGCAAGAAATGGCGCAAAGACGGACACCAGCAAGAAACGGCGCAAAGACGGACATCAGCAAGAAACGGCGCAAAGACGGACACCAGCAAGAAACGGCGCAAAGACGGACACCGTGAATTCAACCCAACAATTCTCCTGAGGGTGGTGAGGTAAAAGGAGCCCAGAGGGGCCCCCAATCCGTGAGACTAACATGGGAGGGCCCACTCCTGGGGCCGGCTTGCCTCATAGCTCCGAATCACACAGCACCGCTTCTTTTCGACCTCTCCGGGGACAGGTGTGCCACGGTCCTCGGCTCCACGCGAGAAACAGCTCACGCTGAGGCCTGGTTTGGGATCCCCGTGAGTTTTATGAGCGGTTAGGGAGGCGTGGTCGATGACGTGGGTCGACCCCATTGGCTGAATTGTTGAATTGAATTCACCTGGCCTAGGTGAGCCAATGCAGGTACAGCCCCACCCAGGCATAGCTCCCCCTCCTGGCTGGAAACCTGAACTTCTGAGCATGCAGTGAGCCACTGCTTCATGAGCCGGTAGCTTGGACCTCTGAGCATGTGTAATAGGCCTGCCAGTCCCTATGCTAGCTCCCTAACAGGTTTTCCAGCCAAAGGTCTGCCTTCTGGAGCTGTTCTACAGAAAGCACTTAGTTCCTGACCCCTATGCATTCGGGGTAATGGATGCCCTCGCTTCCGTGCTTGCTTCTATGTCATTCTGGAATGGTCCTTGTTTCACAGGTCGGCGAGGTCAGGAATTCTGGGCTGGTTGGCTACCAAGCACAAAATAAATAGCCAACAGATTGAAATCTCAACCCCTATATTGGTTTATTATCGACCACACAAACTTGTCTTCTGGAACTTCCCTCCTAAATTTCTGTACCCTTGAACTCCTTGACACATGTACTTGGAAAGCAAGGATTCCAAACTCTGATCATCATATCTGACTGCTCCCCCAGTCCCTCTGCACTGTCAACCAGCAAAGTCGGGCCTCTCCATTTCTCAGAAGCTGCAGATTGTTACGTGACATCACCCTGTGTTTAAATGTTAGTGATTATGCCACTTAAAAAACAAATGTGTGAGCCAACTGGGGGCAAACAAGACTCGTTTCAAACACCAGCTCTGTCTCCTCTAAGGGCCCGTGTACAACTGCGACAACACAACAGTGGGTCCTGCTGGGTCTCCATTAGCATCTGGGAGGAAGGTTATTTATTACAGGGAATCCTACCTTTGTCCCTTGGTGTTAATTGCAGACTCACTGGGTGACGGATTGTATCTGACACGCACCACGTTTGCCGCAGCAAACACCAACACTTTGTCAAACTCCGTTTGGTATTGCTCCATCCCTCCATTATTCTCCCTAATGACAAAAATAATTAACACATTCATATAAAAGCACAGGATGAGGATAGCTTTAATTTATGCATCTAGTTCAGGGTCATCCCTCATCAATATATGACAATCTAATGAGGCTTAATTAAAAAGTAGCAGTGAAGCAATTTAGGAAACTGAGGGATTGTCACGAGTCCTGGTTGTGACAGCATGTTTTGTGCACCATGGAAGATAACAGATTTGTCTTCTGTGGTATCTCATATCCATCATCCTCAAACTACCTGCTCTTAGGGGTAGAGAGAGCGAGCTTGTCTTTGAAAAAAATGCCTGGGTTTGGTAGCCGCTCACAGGATGGCAGGTGTAATGTATTATGAGAAATTAACAAATTTCTGAGAAGATGGCTATTGGAAGGTCTGGCTGGAGGGCAAGGTCATGGCCCTGAAGGATTCAGGATCCAGAAGTCAAGTCAGAACTGGATGCCAGAGACTTTCTCAATCCAGCCCTCTTTGCCCCTCCCCTAAGGCCAATACATTTCTAAGGGTTATGGATTCTACTTCAGAATCTTTCTCAAACCCAGGGCCCTCTTCACCATTATTGTCTAGACCTGGTCACCTCTTGCCTTATAAATAAAAATATGGGTTTATTGTAAGTCTGGGTCTGTTAGGTTTCTCGGGTGGGAAATGTCTCGGTCCTTGGCTACACACTGGAAAGAAATTCACACCAAAGCCTGGTTGGTAATCCGAGTGGGTTTATATACATGAGAGAAGAAGGTTCCGGCGTTACACTAAACTGAACACGGGCACCCTCATGACACTGCACACTCAGCCCTGCTGAGTGGAAGGCAGAGAAGCAGCTGAAGGGAAAGGGCGGTGGTCTCCAGATTCCAGCCTTTTAAGGGCTTTCAGCTGGGAGGCGTCAAGTAAGCTCTCCTGGCTTGGGCTTAGCCCGCATTGGCTTCCAACCTCCTGTAGGGGGCCCCCTAAGCATGGAGAGGAACAACCCCTTGTCTTGCTACCTAACCGGTCTACATTCCTGCATGGCTACATTGAGATGGAACTAGCCCCTTTAGACAGCCTGAGGGGTTCACCAGGAGACACGGGCCCCAGTGTTCCCTGTGACCACCTTAAACCTTAAACTACTGTTGGAGTTTATATTACCTGTGTGGGTCTGTGGGCATGGGACGTTTCCATGCCAGAGACCTGAAGTTACACAAATAGGCATCCAGAACAGAACTCATACAGGCTCTAATAAGATGCTCGGATGCTTCTCGCTAGGATGAGAATTTAACGAAGTGTGTGAGCAGTTCAGATCTTGTAAGGGAGAACAGGTCAGTAGGGTATCCAGAGAAGAGAGCAAAGGTCAGGGGAAAGGGAGGGGGCCCACAGACATCTGTGCTCTGTGTTTGGCCACAAGACAAGAAACCGGGTCTCCTTGCAAAAGAAAGCAGAACAGCAAGTCCCTCAGAACTACGACATTTTTAAACATGACCTATACAACACTCGGCTCTGGGAGGCGCCTTGGAAAACCATAAAAGCCCTAAAAGAGGGGCAAGGAGGAAGCCCAAGTCTTTGATTTTCCCTGCTGTGCTTTCAGTGTTGAAATGTCTGTGCACGGAGCCTTTGAAATTTCAGAATCAGAGAGTGGATTCATAAGCCAAGCTCCTGCTTTATTCTTCAATGCATTTTGGCCCAGTTTCTCCTTGGTGAGACATGTAACAGAAATTCTGGACTTAGGAGCCACTTGGTCCTTGGACACTAGGAGATTTCAGTGGAATCTGAAACAGGGCTCTAACCACCAGCTGGACTGGCCTAGGAAGCCCAAGTATTCATTCTCCCAAACACCAACCTCCCGTTGCTCTTCATCTGCCTGCACCTTGTTCAGCTTTAGTTGTCCGTGGAAGCGTTTGGCACCCATCTGATGCTTCGGAACCCAGAAAGGAGGAAAGGTAAAACTGGGATTCAAATGAAACAGACTTAAGCAGGACCATAGCCAAGATGTGCCCAGGGCTCCTCGCATCATTTGTCACCTTCATTTCCCTCTTTGGACTCAGACGTGGCAAGGTTCAGAAACAAGCTTTACCAGAAAGAACAGCTGTGAACCCAGCCTGCTTCCAAGTGAGAAAAAGCCCTTTACACATGAGTTCCTGAGGTCAGCCCAGCCCTGTGCGTCCCCACCCCTCCCAGAGTCCCTGGCTCTCTGGCGAAGCATTAAAGCAAGTGGAAACAGAGATTTGCTCAGAATAAAAAAATCGTTTTTCACAATAGCACGGCACGTTCTGGATGGCAATCACGGCTGCACAAACCATATCCATCCTCCAGCCATAATGTTGGCGCCTCAGTGACCACGCACATACATTGTGTGGCGAGACTCAGAGCCTATTCTATTTGTGGTCAATTGTTTCCTCCCTCTCCATACTTTACACTTAGGAGACATGCTCTCTGGAGGTGGTTGAGGCTTGTCTTCTCACCAATAATCATCTCCTACACCTTCCTTTACAGTCACTAATTTGATGTGTTCACTCAAAGAAATGCCAATAATATGAGCTTTCAGAGGAGAGCTCCTAGAGCTCCCCCAGACAACAAGGAGGCCGAGTGTCACCGTCATTATCCTGAGCTGGGAGGGGGCACTAGTGTTCTGGAAGCTGGGGATCCGTCACTGCCTGCCCACCGCACAGACAGAGCAGGTGCTGGTTATAATTGCTTCTAGACGTCCTGCCATGCTGAGTTGAAAGTCAAACCCGTAAACGCTGCCCGACTACAATAACACTGGAGTACACAGACATTTCTGCATCATTGCTGGGTGAAAATATACTGAGTGGAGTTGGATGAGATGGCAGCAAGTGCCTAAGGAGGGGATGCTGTGGGAATACCAACAAGATGACTGTCAGTCGCCGTTTCCTCCTCTCGTCTGCTTTCCCCCCCCCCTTTCTTTCAGGACCAAAAGACATGACAAATATGTAAGGAAACAAATTTGTTCATTTTTAGAGGAGTCTCCCACCCCCACCCCACCCCCATCCAACTCTGGCCTCCTTTGAGCAAGCCAGTAGAACTTTTTTTTTTTTAAACCTGGCTTCTACTATGGCAATTTCCGGAGTTGCTATGTGGCTGTGTTTAAAAGTCGCCTTTGGGATCCAGAGCACAATCCTTGTCACAAAGGCATTCTCCCAGTCCCAAATAGCAATGCGACCTCCTTTCAGAAGGTTGTTCTTGTTTCTGTAGACCCATAAAGGAGTTCAAGCTGTTGATCTTGACCGTGGTTGTCGAGTCAGCCTCTCATGGGCACCTCATGGGAAGCGGAGCAAACTCTGCCAGTCTGTGCTATCACCAGGTCTGGGAGGGGAAGCCAACCGTGGCGGGCCAGAGGTCGATGTGTGGATGGAGATGATCAGGTCTTTCGTCCTTATTCTATTTCAGTCTGGAAACATCACATTTGTGAGTGGTGATACTGAGAGGGTTGTGGGAGGGTGGATTAGAAAGAGGGAACTGATTACAAGTATCTACATGTGACCTCCTCCCTGGGGGACGGACAACAGAAAAGTGGGTGAAGGGAGACATCGGAGCGGTCAAGATCCTGCCTTTTCAATTCCTCCATAGGGAGGCATGGTTGACGGTCATGGTCAACCCCAATGGCTGGATTGAATTCACCTGGCCCAGATGGGCCAATCCAGGTGTAATGCCCACCTAGGTGTACCACCCCTTCCTGGCCAGAAGTTTGAACCTGAGCATATGTAATGGATGACCCAGCCCTATGCTAAACCACCTAATAGTATTTGCAAGATGCCCAGCACCGTTCTAAGCTTTTTGTGTATAATAATTCAATTATTCCACTTAACAAGCCTATGTGTGGACTCTATTTGGCCTCCTTTTACAGATGAAAAATCAGTGGCACAGGATGATAAAGTCATGAGCCTAGGACCACACAGTAAGGAAGTGGGAAGGAGAGATTTGGACCCAGGCTGCAGAGCCCATGCCTTGGGTGCCTACAGCTGCCATGTAGGACACAGAAAAGCATGGAGCAGACTCGGCGTAAGACATTAGGGAGTTGGGAGGACTGTAGCATGAATGTATGTGCTATGACTTCATGAGAGTAGCTGCTACTCAGATCCAGAAGAGAATACAAGCCTTTTGCAAAAAATATTTTTGCCAAGAGAGGGTGGAAAACTGCATCTTGTGCGAAATTCCCCCAACCTGCACATGTGCATAGCTATTTCAGAAGGTTCCAAACAATGTGTGCTGTGCGGTAAACCAAACTGAGCTCAGGGGGAGCTGGTCTGTGGGTTATGTTAGCCAGAAAGTGAGCAGTTTGAACTCACCAGCCACCACTCCAAGGGAGAAAGAGGAGGCTTTCTGCTCCCATGGACTTACAGCCTTCGAAGTGGCAGGGAGCATTTCCATGCGTCCTATGATTAGGATCTCAGAGAGTGAGGGTGGAGTTGGTTGAGACCTGTCTTCAGGGCATTTCCCAGAAGGGCTTCCTGCAGTGGCTCTGCCTTCAGGAATGTCTGATGACCTTGAGGGCAGCAAAGTCCTAAACACACTTGGGCAGTGGTTCTCAACCTTCCTAATACAGGTCCTCTTGTTGTGGTGATGCCCCCCTCCCCCAACCATTAAATGATTTTCTTGCTACTTCATCACTGTAATTTTCCTACAGTTATGAATTGGGTGAGCCCTGTGAAAGGGTCATATGACTCCCAAAGGGGTCGCAACCCACAGGTTGAGAACCACTGCACTAAGGGTTCCCCTCCCAGGCAGCCCTACCAGTGTCTGGTGTGCATAGTTCTGTGAGGTGAGAGAAATGGACTTAGTGTCTGCTTCTGGTGACAGTTGATGCAGGTGGGCTTTCTCCCTATGTCAAATCCCTCTAGAGCCATTTGTCACCACAACAGAGGGAGCCATGCACAAAAAAGCAAGAAGAGGATGCAGCACAGCAGGACAGCAAGCAGAACAATGATTGAATAAGCACAATTCACTTCAATCATGAATCGGGTGCCCTTGAGATGTGAGGAAGACCCCAGTCTAGTGACATTAGATCAGGTTTAGGGATTGAGTGAAGGGACCCCTCTTGGCTCCCCTCAGCCCCTATTTTGCTTTCCCATTGACCCTGACCCTTGCATCGTGATTGGTCCTTATTCCAGCATGATGGTTGGTTTCATAACCACGGCATATGGGAATGTGTTAGTCGATAGGTTATACAGGCACAGCCTCTGGAATGGGTAAGTGAGGAGGCGATTTGGGCTCGTTCATGCAGACCTCTAGTTGTCCTTGACATGACTGGTAGAATGGATCATGTGAAGTGATTTGAGATCGGCGTTGAGATCTGATAGGTCATGCAGACTTCTAGCTGATCCTGGCAGTACCCTATTTTAAGGAAACAGAATGTTTGGCGTTTAAGTCGTATTTGAGCTTAAATTTTGAGCAATAGGCTGTGGCTCACAGTTAGAGTCTATGTGGAGACCCTACATCCATTTTGAGGGGCCACAGATTCAGCCACCATTGAGTTCTTTCCTACTGCTGACTGGCAGTGGAAAGTTTGTCCCTCAGGCAGTGTGCTTGCGTCCACTCCCCGGGCCAGATTCAACGATATATGGTAGTGTGCACATCCCAATGAAGGTCCCGCTCATGCTCTCACAGGCCCTCCTGAAACTCCATGAATTGATCTGTCTTCAGTCACAATTTTGTGACAAAGTTGTTTGTTTTCTATGTCTTATTTAAGTTTTCAGGAGCCCAGGTGGTAATGCTGGATAGTGTTGGACTATTAAGAGCAAGGTCGCTGGTTCAAAGCCACTAGTCATTCCACAGGAAAAAGATGAGGTTATTGCTTCCTGTAAAGGTAGCAAGTTCAGGATCCCTACACAGAGTCACTATGAGTCAGAGTCAGCAGGACAGAATGGGTGTCATTTTATTTAAGTCACTGTGGCTGTGGGTCCTTCCGACACCATTGTGGCCTCATGCGGATGCTGTCCTTCATCCAGAACAGCAGTTTGTGCCTTTTTCTTGTGTAAAACTTAGCAAAGGAGTTCCTAATAAAATATAGTTGAATTGGGAGTCATTTCCCTCTAAAAACAAAGTAAATACATAAATAGAAACGAGACTATGGTGCTAATAACCAGTTGGAGAGTTGAGAGAGCTGAACTCTCAATCCTGATAGAAACCCATTGTGACTGAGCACCTGCTCAAGGTCATCCACAGCCTATGAGGTTGAGCCTATGTGTTGGGGAGTACTTGTGTACATAAAGTTAACAATTTATCTTTCTAAAGATTCTATCTAAAACTTACTTTAAATAATAAGTTTTCCCCTGGGATAGGTAAAGTTCAGGGAGTTTAACACCCTAGCATCCACCCCCTCTCAGCAATCATCATGTTAGGCCAGAGGAGGCAAATCACACCCACTACCCAGGGAGCACTGCTTCCAAAAGCACATTGCCTGTGCCGGGGCAGAGGGGAGGTACCCGGACCAGAAATGCTGACAGAGTGGAACCAGAGAGCTCAGCCCCCAGCTTCCCGAGGGAGCAGCTGTGATGGTTCACTTCTGGATGAATATGTTTAAGCAAAGGCCAAGGGCATGACTTGGGCAGCACGAAAAGCAGATGTGCAGAGGTTGTTCACTGCATTCCAGAAGTTCACACACTCTCCGGAGGCTCCTTGGCTCAATGGCAGGAAGTCATTGGTGGCTTCCACCTTCAATCCCAAAAGGTCACTGCCGTCCAGTGGATTCCAACCACAGTGACCCTATATGGAGTTTTCAAGACTGTAAATCTTCATGGGAGCCAGCAGTCTCATTGTCCCCCTTGGGACAGGGAGCTAGCAGCCCGTTTTGCCACCAGGGCTCCTTCCTCTCTAATTCTGGATCCAGTCCCTCCGAATATCCTGCCCTGCCCTTGTCTAGGCTTCTTAAATGCGTTCCACACAGCTTATTTTAGTCTGGGTGCATTCGAGAAACAAATCCACAGAAAAACTTATGTATAAGAGAGTTGTGTGTAAAGGGTGAGTGCACATCAAGAAAACATGCTCGTATGTGCTTATGCACCCGCTTTGTCTTCAGCGGTCATGTCGGGGTAGGCTGGTGTGCTTTTTCCATGTGGGCTTTGTTGTTTCTTAGCTAGATGGCCCCCTGTTTATCTTCCAGCCTTTAAGACCCCAGACGCTATATCCTTTGATAGCCGGGAACCATGGTGCTTAACTACTACACCACCAGGGTTCATTAGCATGTGACTTATCACCTGTCAAAATAGCAGACCAGGTTTCTCCTTTGTGGCCACACCAGGTACTGACAGAACCAAGAACAGAGACACATTTATATATCTTGATTATCATTTGCATATTATATGCCAGGAATCCTTGGAAGTGTCTTGGAATTGTTCTACTCTGGTTCAAATTTCACACACCCTCCCAGTTTCCATACTTACTCTGCCAAACCCCTAGTAACTGATTTGCACCTCCTATCAACTTGGGGAAAAGACCCTATGCCACATATAGAAGTGGACATACTTGGTACCCAGAAAACCTGTTCAGTGTTTTGAGGGCGGCTCAGCAAACAAAATGGGCACAGTGATTAAGCATTCAGCTGCTAACACAACGGTCAACTCTCTAGTGGTTCTGAAAGAGAAGGGTATGGTAGTTGACCCCCCAAAAGAGTTACAAACTTGGAAACCCTACGGGTATTTGTATAGGGTCGCTATGTGTTCCAATTGAGATGATTGTCATAGGTTGGGTTTGGTTTAACCCGTCTTACTGAGGAGACTCCTTCTTTACACGCGATCAGTTACTTTAGAGGAAAAAGACATGCCTGTCCCAGAACAATCCAAGGACTGGTAAAGGCAACACCCACAAAGACACTCCCTCTGCCTGCCTAACTCTAAAATGCTGCCCATAAAACACTCTGCCTGGTAATATCTGGGCAGCACACTGGGGAGGTGCAGCAAATGTGTGTTGAATGTATGAGGCCATTTCATAGTTTGGCTGCACGATCAGGGTGTCTGTCATAAAGCCGATCTCTTTGACTCCACCTCTCAGCAGAGATGAACACAAGCTTCCCGTTTTTTTCTCGGCAATGTCCTTGTCAAATAAAAGTTCCTTGTAGATCAGTAACTTGCCACAGAGCAAAAGATATCGGAAGAGGCTCATCTTTCTCCTGGCTGTGAAATAGAATGGCAAGCCCCTCCCTTCAACACACACACACACACACACACACACGCACACACGCACACACACGCGCGCACACACACCCCTGCCTTACAACTACATTCGGTTGATTAGCAAACAAAGCTCTACAACCCAACTATGTGTTTTTCTTCTCCAGAGGAATGACGGACTTACATACCCTGCATTGTCTTTTTTTAATGGAATTGCCCCAGTTCTCCTCACCTTTCCTTAGATAGTGCAGTGAACTATTAGATGACTGCAGGTATTGAAAACTAGTACTGATTTCCAGTTTGTGTCACCTTTGGCTTTGAGCACCCTCCACTTCTCTAGTAAGCTTTCCATTGCTTTGGGGAAAATTTTCTCTTTCTGAATTTATTATGTGAGGGGGGAAGGGTAATAATTAATGTGCCTATGGAGGACTATCCTTCATGACCTAAACTCATTAAGGGGCAGTGCCTGATGGAGCATCAGGTTGGAGGAAGGCTTATTAACAACCTGCATTATACAGATGACACAATTTTGCTGAAAATGAGAAGGACTTGATTCACTTGCTGATGAAGATGAAGGATTAAAGCCTTCAGTTTGGATTATGACTCAAGGTGGAGAAAGCCCAGACCCTCACAACTGGACCTATTGATAACATCATTAATATGGAGGAAAGTTCGAAATTGTCAAGGATTTTGTCTTGCTTGAATCCACAATCAATTCTCATGGAAGCAGCAGAGAAGAGAACAAATGACACATTTCACTAGTCAAATCTGCTACACGAGACCTCTTTAAAGTGTTGAAAAGCAAGAGATTACTTTGAGGACTGGGGCGGGTTGACCCAGGCCATGGTATTTTCAACTGTCTCATATTTATGTGAAAGTTGAACACTGAATAAGGAAGACCAAAGAAGAATAGATATATTTGATTAATAGTGATGTAAAAGAGTAATGAATGTACAATGGACTGCCAAAAGAACAAACCCATCTAACTTGGATGAAGGACAGCCAGAATGTTCCTCAGGGCAAGGATAATGTGACTTCGCTTTAACTTTGACATGTTGTCCGGAGAGATCAGTCCCTGGAGCAGGACATCGTGTTCTGGAAAGTAGAGGGGCAATGAAAAAGAGGAAGGCCTTCAACAAATGGGATTGACACAGTGGCTGCAACAATGGGCTCAAACTTAAGAACAACTGTGAGAATGGTACAGTACCTGGCAGTGTATGATTATGTTGTATGTATGGTCACAATGAATCCAAACCCTCCCTATGACACTGAACAACAACAACAACAACATGACTGAATCCTCTGGGAGGACTCTTGAATGTGAGAAAAATGGAACGAAGCCAGCGGAAGGATTGGAGGATGTCTTAAGTTCCTGTCTTAATCTCCTTAACCAAAAATTATCCTACAAGTCAGTAGCCTTAAAACACTTTTCCCACTGCTTTGAAGCTTACAGGTTCAAATTTGGGGTGCGACTCTAGGTCAGGGTCCTTCTTTGTGGATACCAGAAAGTTCCTTGGCATTCCTCGCTATCTTTCTCCCCGTACTGTGTGTTACTGGGTCTATCCTGGCCTTTAACTCAGAAGTGTTTAGGTTTAGGCTCAAGCCTATTCTCATATGGCCTCATTTTTTTTAACATTTTATTAGGGACTCATACAACTCTTATCACAATCCATACATATACATACATCAATTGTATAAAGCACATCTGTACATTCTTTGCCCTAATCATTTTCTTTTTTTACATTTTATTAGGGGCTCATACAACTTTTATCACAATCCATACATATTCATACATCAAATGTATAAAGCACATCCGCACATTCCCTGCCCCAATCATTCTCAAAGCATTTGCTCTCCACTTAAGCCCTTTGCATCAGGTCCTCTTCTTTTTCCCTCTCCCTCCCCGCTCCCCCCTTGCTCATGTACCCTTGGTAATTTATACATTGTTATTTTGTCATATCTTGCCCTATCCCGAGTCTCCCTTCCCCCCCTTCTCTGCTGTCCATCTCCCAGGGAGGAGGTCACAAGTGGATCCTCGTAATCAGTTGCCCCTTTCCAACCCACTCACCCTCCACTCTCCAGCATCGCCTCTCTGACTGACCCATCTCCTCTTCTAAACCCCTCTATGAGGGGATCTCCACTGGCCATATGGCCTCATTTATATTACAAAAGAACTCCCTTCTTTTCAAACAGGATCATGTCCACCAAGGCTCAAATTTCTCACATATTTTGAGGGGGCTACAGATCAATCCATAATGGTTCTTTTGGGTAGCTTAACAAATGGCTACCAATCGAGTGACTTAAACAGCAGGCATCTGTTCTCTCACTTTTCTGAAGGGCAAAGGGTTAAAATTAAGGTGTGGGCAAGATTCATTCCTTCTGAGAGCTCTGAAGGAGAATCAAAGTAGCCTCTCTCTGTTTCTGGTCACTGCTGCTAATCCTTGATATTTCTTGGCTTATAGATGCACTGATCCAATCTCTGCCAGTGTCTTCACACGGGGTCTCTGTGTGCCCACTCCTCTTCTTATAAGAACACACCAATCAGTGCATGTAGCATCCATCTGAAATCTAAACCCAGAAAGATGGAGCTCTTGAAATCCTTAACTAAGCACATCTGCCAAGACCGCCTCTCCAAGTAAGGCCATAGCCTCAGGTTCCATGTGAACATGAATGTGTGTTTGTGAATGTGATTTAATGTACTACAGAGGGCACGCTTTGGCCTCATGAGGAGTGTTTCGCCAGTACCGGCTTCACAGCCCTGAGATTTCCCAGGCATTTGCTACATTTTCTTGTCTTCCCACCATTTATCCACCATTAGGCCTTTTCCCCTAAGTTAGTCAAGCATCAGTTTCTGTCACTTGTGATCATGACCCTCCCTCCCGCCCAGGTCACAAATTTAAACTGATACAGGCAGTTTCTTTAATGAGCACTATGTTATCCTGATTAGCAAGCATTGCTAAGGAGGGAGGATGAATCAGTGAGAACCCGCTTGCTTCATCTAGCTTTGGGGGCAGTCCACAGAGGATTGATCCCTGAGCCACTAACGAATTTTGCAACTGTCACAGAACAATGCAAATAAGTAAGATCCACATCTGCTGAACACCATCATGAGGTCAAACTGTGTGTAAATAAATGCCTGTTTCAAGGAGTGAGTAAATCCTAAGGTAAGGAGTGACAGGGCTTTGTTGGCATAAACCCAGCAAGGCATTATGGGTCGGATATTAATGAACTCATGCTCCTGGGCCTCACAGAGCCCCAGCTCAACTGCTTCAGCTTGTTGACAAACAATCACTACCCGGAGAGAGCACTACCATTTCGATGAACAGGGTTGTTTGGGGATGATGCTTCCTAACTTGCATTTTAATACAAATTTGATGCTTCATCTGAGCAATGTGGAAAGAGCATTCAGATAAAAGAGAGGGACAAACATCAAGTGACCAGAGGATGAAACTTCTATCTAATCTGTGCCCACTGGAATTGCTTCGTGGGAAGGTATTTTTTGGTGGTGTTGGGTTGTTCCCCTACCTTGCTCCAAGCCTTCCTCCTCATGCCCACCCCCACCCCAGCATACATCCTACTGGGAGAATGTCTCTGAATAATGAAGTTTTAATAAATGAAGCTTTAATGAGCCTGATAGTCTGCCTAAGACCCCTTCAAACTGTAGTCTTTCATTTGTATTCTTCCATCCTTTTTGAAGAAATGAACCTGATGGCAGGTAGTATGTTTCCTTTCCAGGATGAGCTGATAGAGCCTCTCGCTGCTGCAGTGGGAGGTGAAACATTAAAAGGCCCTCTGTGGCTATGAGACATGCCCACTCTCCAAGAGACACTGGGCAGGTTTGCTGAAGCTCCTCAGAATTGACTAGTGGCCCTGGTCCACCCATCTCAACCAACCCAGTCTTCATTTGCACTCCATGCCCTCTCTGAGCTCCAAATGCATGCTTCATTTGAGGATGACAAAGCCTCTATTTTCTGAGAAGATGCGCAGACATGTGAACTAATCAATGCTCCCCCTGTCCCCGGGGAGTGTGAAATTCTCCCATCATGACCCACCAGCTTCCCTGGAAATTCCTGTCTTAACTCAGGCACTTAATATCATTGGTGTCTCGGCTTCCTTCCTTCTTGCACATCCCCCAGGCATTAACTGTCATCCTTCCTCTCCCTAAAATATACTTTGAATCTATTCACTTCATGCCATCCCTACTGCCCCAAGGTGTGTCTTGCATTGACTATGAAACTAGATTCTGTATCCATTTTCCAGGGCTGTCAAAACAAAGCATCGTAAATCAGGTGGCTTTTAAGAACAGTCCACCACCTGTCTATCAGTTCGTGGTGCAGTGGTAGCTAGAGTGTTGCTGTGAAATTGGAAGCCGTGCCACCGATATGACAAACCCCAGAAGGGTCAGCAACGATGGGCAGGCTTCAGTTGAACCTCGAGCCCTGTGGTGCTCAACCTTCCTTTAATACAATTCCTCATGTTGTGGTGACCCCCAACCATAAAATCATTTTCCTTGCTACTTCATAACTGTAATTTTGCTACTGCCATGAATCGGGTGACTCCTGTTAAAAGGTCACTGGACCCCAAAAGGGGTCACAACCCACAGATTGAGAACCACTGCTCTAGCCTAAGGCAGACTAGGAAGAAAGACCTGGTGATCTACTTCCAAATATTAACAAATGAAAGCCTTATGGGTCACAACAAAATATGGTCCTATAGAGTGCTGGAAGATGAGCCACTGACCTGCACACAACAGCTACAAAAATAGACTCAAACACACCAACAAAGGCCTGCTGAACTCCAAAGCCCTAACACACCCACTGCCCTCAAGTCCATGCAAACTCATAGCGGCCCTATAGGCCAGGGGCGAACTGTGTATTAGTCTGGGTATGCTAGAGAAAACTCGAGGGAGACTCATGTGTATGACAGAGAGTTGGTGGTTTTTAAAAATCATTTCCCTATTATTTAATCATTTTATTAGGGATTTATACAACTCTTATCACAATCCATCCATCCATCCATTATAAAGCACATTTATACATTCATTGCCCTCATCATTGTCAAAACATTTGCTCTCCACATAAGCCCCTGGCACCTGCTCCTCGTTTTTCTCCTCCCTCCCCACTCCCCCCTCCTTATGAACCCTTGATAATTTTATTGGGGGCTCATACAACTCTTATCACAGTCATTCCATCCATCCATCCATCCATCCACCCATTGTGTGTCAAGTACATTTGTACATGTGTTGCCCTCATCATTCTCAAAACATTTGCTTTCTACTTGAGCCCTTGGTATCAGCTCCTCATTTCCCCACTTCCATCCTCCCCCCCCTCATAAATTCTTGATAATATATAAATTATTTTGTCATCTCTTACACATCAAACATCTCACTTCCCCCACTTTTCTGTTGTCCGTCCCCCAGGGCAGAGGTTTTATGTAGATCCTTGTAATCGGTTCACCCTTTCTACCCCACCTTCCCTCCACCCTCCTGGTATTGCCACTCTCACCACTGGTCCTGAAGGGATCATCTCTCATGGATTCCCTGTGTTTCCAGCTCCTGTCTGTACCAGAGTACATGTTCTGGTCTAATTCTACCTTATAAATCAAGAGAGAGAGTTTTATATCAAACAGTAATTGTACATTAAGCAAACGTCCCAGCCCAGTGCAGATCAAATCCATAAGTCTGATATTAGCCCATTTGTCTGATACCAATCTATACATTCCTTTTCAGACCCATAAAACATGTGCAGTGATGCTGAATGCAGGATAATCACAGGCCAATGGGTGGAAAGTCTTGTGGATCCAGTGGCATTGTAAGCATCTCAGTGCTGGCAGCGATCTCTCTGAGGCTTCTTTGGCTTCAGAGGTCTGGTCGCATCCATTTGGCTTGCCTTGTGCAATGTCTCCCAAGGAGTAGCAGAGAGAGAGAGAGAGAGGTGTCTTCCACCTCCAAGGAGGAAGTACCAGATTTCTCAGAGTTCTCAGGAGAAGGCTATGCCCACATAAAAATCTCACTGACTATCTCCAGATTGGCAGCCTAGACTCCACGCCTACATTCCTAATCCTTAACGTGAAACAAGATTAGGTGACTACCACAGGCTCCTAATCCATAACAAGCCCATTTATTTTTTCCCTGCATACCGACGCCAATCCAATACCCAAAGCTTTACCCAAAGGGTGGAGATCTACTTCTAAAACATGAATATAGAAAAATCGTTTTTGCTTGAAGGCTCTCAAGGAAATGCTCACCGAAAACTCCATTCCTATTATCTCACCTCCCCCAAATTAGTCTTCTTCTGGGCTTTTAGTCACACCAAGGTCTCTCCTGCCCCAAGGACTTTACATGCACTGTCATCTCTTCCAAGCCCTGAAGTGCCAAGTTCAAAGTTCCAGTTAATCTCCCTGATCCTGAATTTTAAGAACTGTGTGTGTGGGAGGGAAGGGGTTGGGCTGTTTGTTGAACTGCTGGGTTTTGGAGCCATTTGTTATGCAACCTCATTTTGTCAATGATTGGTTAATTAATGCAGCATTCATTTGCCCTTCTTCCACTTACAGCACATGGCTTGTATCTTTGGGATCACTCTTCCACCATGCTCCATCTCCATGCTTCTGCTGGCATTGACCCAATCTGCCAGCTCCAGGCCTGGCTAGTCAGGGCATGACTTTCCTCTGTCCAAAGGGACTGGGTCAGACTCAGTATGTGACTCATGCTAGGTTAATGATATCTAACCCTAAAAAATGCCCCAGAAACAATTGCCCCATTGCCAATGAGTCCATTTTGAATCATAGAAGGTCCCTGTGGGGTTTCTCAGACTGTAAATATTTATGTGAGCAGAAAGTTCCATCTTTTTCCCTAAGAGGTAGCTGGTAGGGTAGCACTGCCAACCTTGCAGTTAGCAATCCAATGCTTACCTGATAGTACCACCAATGATTAGAAAGGAAAAGAGCCTCTCTCTAATAGAATTCCTGAGCTTCTAGATAAAACTACAGCTGTCATCAGGAAGCCTGCGTGAAACTCAAAAGGAAACAGCACTGAAAGGAAAAGGTTCAAACTCTGATGGTATCAACTGAGTGCCAGAACCCAGCTATTCCTGATGCTCTGTCCCCAGACCTACAAATTCCATAAACCTACCCATTAATTCCTTCTCCTGTTCCTTCCCTTCTCATGCCCCAAGGTACTTTGACTTAGCTTTGAAGGCACTCACAACTTCACGGGTTCTGCCTTGCACAGGTGTCTGCTTGCTTCCAGTTCAGTCCTGACATTGTCCCTATCTTTAGCCATGTTAGGCTTGAGTCCTAGAGCTTTCCTTTGCTTGTCTCCCTATTGCTCTTGTCCTATGAAGTCTGTGGCTTTATCTTTAAGTCTAAGTCCTGCCCTTTCGCTTTCGTAGAAATCTGTCTCTGTATCTTGGCTCGTGGCAGGTTGTGTCCTTCAAAGATGACTGTCCTAATGTTTCACATCGCACATTCTCTTGTTACGAGTTTGTGTTCACTTTTCCAGAAACAGGGCCCGCTTTCCCTCTTCCTTGCATCTTGGCAGGCCTTTGACTATGGCAGAAGTGTTGCTCTGTGACTTCCACCTGGTCGTATTGGGTTGTTCACCATTGGGACGCTGTCAGGATGTTGCACGGAAGACCAGGCCAAATGAAAATGTCACATATATGGTTCTTCTTGAGCTCCAACCAATAGAAGTATCAGTCGTGTGAAGGAGTGAGTCTTAAGAGAGCTGCAGCCTCTGTCCTTTGAGCTACCCCAGCTAATGCTTGATGAAGCCAAAACTAGTGTTCTCACTGTGCTCTGCCCAGATTGCAGATTTGTGAGCAAAATTGATATTATCATTACTTTAAGATGTTATTTGTGGGGATACTTTCTGTTAGCAGCAGATCATCAGAATACTGCCTAATCAGACTGCATTGCCAGTTTTACTCTCTCTCTCCATATATATATATATATATATATATATATATATATATATATATATATATATATATATATATATATATATATAAAAATCCTCCACTCTTCTGTCAGTTGGTTGTCCTATAATGGTTTCTGTATTGTTATGATGCTGGAAGCTCTGTTACCAGAATTTCAAATACCAGCAGGATTGCCCATGGTGGACAGGTTTCAGTGAAGCTTCTAGACTAAGACAGACAAGGAAGAGGGGCCTGCCAGTCCACTTCCAAAAATTACTGAAAGAAAACCTTATGGAGCACAAGAGAACACTGACTGACTAATGTGTTTTGGACACACTATCAGTGGACAATTGCTAGAGGAAGACATCATATTTGATGAAATAGAGGGACATGGAAGATCCTTATTGAGGCAGATTGACCTAATCCCTGCAACAATGGACTTCAACATTCAGGAATGTGTGACAATGGTGCCAGATAAGACAGCACTCCATTCCATTTCATATAAGGTCTCCATGGATCACAGTAGACTTGATGGCACTCTCTATATGTTTGTCTTCAGTGACTTCCCATAGGGCTGCTCTGCCTGGCAGCCTCTATTCTTCATGCTTCCAAATGGGGAGCACAACAGGTCCATAGTCACTGATATTCCCCTCAATCCCCAGGTCAAGTAAGGAGGCATGAAGCTAACTAGGTTGTTCTCTTTGCCTTGTCTCTCTTCCTTTTCCCCTCCTCCAACAGGGTTAGAGGGGGTAAATACTTACCTTGCAGTCTAGAAGAGAATTTCTTCCACACCAAAATCTTCTCCTTCCTCAAAAGGCACATACATGCTTTTCTCCTTGTTTTGAATTAAAATGGCAGATGGGATGGTAGGAAAGAAAATGAACTAGTCTAACAGAATGGCCAAACAGATTTACCTTCCACATAAGAATGTAAATAACTCCTCAATCTTGTTACAGAGTCATGATATGATGAGCTCCATCAAAGCAGAGTAGAACACCACGGAGGTCAGACCAGAAAGACCATATTGAGTTGATTTTGTATGAGAGATTCTAGTTGCTAATTATACTTTTCATAACAGACAGATGGGAGGTATAGAAGCCCAGACTTAAAATGTCTTTATCTAATTGCCTGCCTAAATATATGTTTGCAATATGGTCTTCAAAGGGAATACTTTCTTTACCTTAAATTCCATTTCTTTTTCCGCTCTTTTATGTAATTTTATTGAAGTATCATTGATGTACAATAAACCATAGTGTGTTTTGCTCTTTGAGGTTTTTAAAAAGAATCATTTTATTGGGGGCTCCTACAACTCTTATCACAATCTATACATACATCCACTGTGTACATTTGTTGCCATCATCATTCTCAAAACATTTGCTTTCTACTTGAGCCCTTGGTAGTAGCTCCTCATTTCCCCTCCTTCCCCCTCCCCCTCCCTCACGGACCCTTGATAATTTATAAATTATTATTCTGTCCTATCTTACACTGTCCGACATCTACCTTCACCCACTTTTTTGTTGTCCCTCCCTCATGGAGGAGGTTATATGTAGATCCTTGTATTCAGATCCCTCTTTCTACCCCACCTTTCCTCCACCCTCCTGTTATTGCTACTCTCAGCACTGGTCCTGAAGGGGTCATCTGTCCTGGTTTCCCTGTGTTTCCAGTTCCTATATGGACCAGTGTATATTCTCTGGTCTAGCCAGGTTTGTAAGGTAGAATTGGGATCATGATAGTGGGCGCGGTAGAATTTAGGAACGAGAGGAAAGTTATATGTTTCATCGTTGCTACACTGCATTCTGATTGGCTCATCTCCTCCCAGCGACCCTTCTGTAAGGGGTTGTCCAGTTGCCTACAGATAGATCTTGGATCCCCTAACTGTACCCCCCCTCATTCACAATGATATGATTTTTTTTGTTCTTTCATGCCTGATACCTGATCCCTTCTGCATCTTGTGATCACACAGGCTGGTGTGCTTCTTTCATGTGCACTTTATTGGTTCTGAGTTAGATGGCCACTTGTTAACCTTCTAGTCTTTAAAACCCTAGACTCTTTATCTTTTGATAGCTGGCTCCATAAGCTTTCTTCACCTCATTTATTTATACACCCACCTTTTGTCTTGAGTGATTGTGTCGGGAAGGTGACCATCATGGAATACCAGTTCCTTAAATTCCATATCTATAGGCTTAAGTCTTACCCACAGGAAGCTTATTTTTATTTTATCCCTTGAACAAAATCTTGCAATAATTTTCTCTTTTTGGGTAAGTTCATCCTCAATCACATATCCTTTAACATTTACAAGAATTTATATGTAACCAACCCCATTTACATAGTCTCATTCATGCTATTTCCACAATAATTGTAATAACCCTATTTTTTAGAATCGGCAGAAAGCATCAGCATTAATATCCCATTGCCACTGAGTTGATTTCAACTCATGGGTACCTTATATGACAGAATAGTATTGCCTCATGGGTTTCCAAGGCTGAAAAAAAATCTCTTTATTGTGAGTTGGGTGAAGGTTTACAGAATACATCCGTTTTCCATTTGACAGTTCACACATATTTTGCTTCATGATATTGACTGCAATCTGCTCAACGTAATATCACTTATCGCACTTCCTCCTTGTATTTCCTGTTTCCATTCCCCTTCTTTCCTGACCCTTCTGAACTTTATCTTTGAATAAATTATATCCTTTTGATTCAAATAGTTGATTAGTGTTACTTTTTATCTTATATATCTACCTATTGTTTGGCTGAAGATTGAGCCAAGGGAGTGAGTTCAGTTCCAGAACTGAAGGTGCCTAAGGACAACAGTCTTGTGGGTTCCAAGAATCTCTCTCTGAGCAATACCCCTGAACTTTTAAAATAAGTTTAAACTTTGTTGCACATATTTCTCCTATTCTATCCCAAAATTCCAAAGCAAACTCATTATCATTGTGTTGAAGCTGACTCAAAGAGACCCTACAAGATAGAATAGAACTTCACCCTTTGATTTTCCAAGGCTTAAAACTTTACCAGAGCAGACAAACTCATATTTCTCACATGGAGCAACTGATAGGGTAGAACCACTTACTTTGTGGTTAGGAGCTCAATGAGGAGTCCACTCTGCCATTAGAGCTCGTTTAGAATGCTATCCAGGATTCCCTAATGCTATCCCTCTCAGATCAGTTGGTAGTGGTAATAAATGTAAATCTTAAGGGGGTCAGACTTCCACATCGTAACTCTTCCTTGGGGAAGATGGTGGGTTTGAACTGCTGATTGATTAGCCCTTAAGTGCTTAATTACTGCCTCACCAGGGTTCTCCTTAACATCAGAACAGTGGACACTTATTGGTTTATCTTTCTGGTCTCTGTTCCCTAAAAATTGCACTTCATCCACAGGGTTTTCTTCCACAACACACAGCTGCTAGTGTTTTTGGTTTGTTTTTCCACATGACTTCACCTTCCTGGTCAAAGCTGATTTGTCCAGGGCTAAACACACAATGAAAACATAGCCATATTTGCACACTACAAAATTTGAAGTGAGACAGCAAGCTATTTGTTGAGTTTTTTGAATGACAGAAGTCTAAAAGGAAGTGTTGTGATACAGGAAACAGTGAGTTTTGATGTCCAGGATTTATACTGGGGACCCAGTTGGCACTCCGAATGACTATTCAAAGTGATGGTATGAATCCTCCTCTTCCATGACCTACACATATAATAGATATAACCACTAAGTCCATGATTTGACAAATGTCTTATGTGATTGAGTTTGGGTTCCCCATAGGATTAGATCCTGAGACAAAGGTTTTAATTAAGCCATTTTGGGGGAGATATCAATAAGGAAATGGGAAATAGAAAAGGGAAAGAAGGCAGCCAATGAAAAGTACATTATCAAACAATTTAAAATTGTGAGCAACTGGAGGTTAATCTTACTGGAGACACTCTAGAAAATCCACTAGTTATTCTGCCCAGAATGGGAGGGAGTGTGGCTATTTGTCCAACAACTCCTATGGGTCATTGGTTAAGGGTTACTCCAGGAAGCAAGAATTAACTCCACAACCTCCTAAGCCATGCATGCTCAGGTACAGTGGTCTACAGAAACTAGAGAAAGCAAGAAGAGAGATGTGCTGGCCATTCAGAATTAGGCTAGCATGCCAAGTTGTCAGACATGTCAGGTTCTTGCACTATCATAACTTGTGAGATATACAACTGGTATTTCAAACACAAGCATAGTTACCCGTGGTGGAAAATTTTCAGAAAAGCTTACAAGCTAAATAGACTAGAAAGAATAACCTGCCAATCTACATCTGAAAAAAATAGTGGTGTTTGTGGAGCACATTGATAGCAGTGGAATATTGTTTCATATAGTGCAGGATGATGAACCCCTCAAGTTGGAAGACACTCAAAATATAATTGGGGAAGAGCTGTCTCCTCAAATAGAGTTGACCTTAGTGATATAAAGTTTTCAGGACCTATATTTGTTGATGTGGCAATGACTCAAAATGAGAAGAAACAGCAGTACTGCAATAACCACTAACAAGAAGATGGGATGCATGAAATATGGATCTAGAAAAATTGGAAGGCATGAAAAAATGGAACACATAAAGATCAAACACTCTAGGTGTTATTGAACTGAAATAGACTGCTATTGGCCATTTTGAATGTCATAATAATATGGTTTACATACCAGAGTAACAAATTTGAAAGGAATGGATGACTTTCATGTTAAAAAAGAGAATGTTTCAACATCGATTCCAATGTTCACCATTGTTAGGTGTAGGATATATTACACCTACAAGGATGAATAATTAATAAAGTTATTATTCAAATTTACACACCAACCACTAATGCTAACAATAAAGCCATTGAGGATTTTTACCAACCTTTTCAGTCTGAAATTGATGAGACATGCAATCAAGATTACTGATGACTTGAATGCAAAAACTGGACACTAAGGAGGAGGATCACTAGTTAGAAAATATGGCCATGGGGATGGAAGCCACATGGGAGATCTCATGATAGAATTTTCCAATAAGGATGGCTTATTGATTGAACATTTATTTTTCAGTGATGTAAACAGTA
Source organism: Tenrec ecaudatus (assembly GCF_050624435.1). Classification (NCBI taxonomy): domain Eukaryota; kingdom Metazoa; phylum Chordata; class Mammalia; order Afrosoricida; family Tenrecidae; genus Tenrec; species Tenrec ecaudatus. The sequence continues at coordinate 1,424,774 of NW_027459476.1, forward strand.
ACCATAGACATGGATCATGTATATTGGATAGAAATACACAGGAATTATATCAACTACATCTGTTGAAATAAACTACTATATATACTCGAGTATAACCCAAGGCAACTAATTTTACCCCCCAAAGCTGGGGTGCTTTTTCAGCATAAAAAATGTGCTGAAAAAAACTCGGATTATACTCAAGTATTTACGGTATAAAGAAGTTTAATATCATCAGTCACGAGACTGGAGACCAACTGTGGAACAAACCATCAATGGCAAATTCAACTCGAATTCAAATAAAATTAAAACAAGTCCCCAAGAGTCAAAGTATGAATTTGAGTATATTTCATCTAAATTAGAGGATATTTCAAGAAGAAAGTTGACACATTGAACACAAATCACCTGAGATGATAGGATTTCTGCAATAATTTCAAGAACATCATAAATAAAGAAATTCAAGGATAATTAAAAAGATAGAAACTAAAGAAAAGACAAAATGGATGTCACGTTGAATGTGGAGTAGCTGAAGCCAATGAAAGAAATGATGAGGTACGAAAAAGAGAGAGAGAGAAATATAGAAATAATTGATGAAGTAAAGACGCTGAATAAAGAAGCTGAACATAAAATTTCAAAGGGGAATTCAAAAAGATGGAATAAAGAATTATACTAAAAGGTGCAAAGACCTGGAATTAGGACAGCAAAAATGAAAAGCATGTGCATTTCACTAGCTGAAAAATTGAAGAGAAATTCAAAATACAGAATTACACAGATAGCATCAAAAGAAGATGAAAGGGATTCACTGACCACATGAAGCCCCGGCTCCAAAGCGCTGAGTCCAGAAGACCAAGATAGCATAGGGTTCTCACTGCAGATTGCTCTGAAAGTGCTCACAGTAGTAGGCCCTGGATCAACTGGGGAAAATGTAGAACTCAAAATAAGAAGACTAACCTTAGGATATGAAAGGCACTAGTGGAATTCCCATTTGACACCTGACCTCACCTCCATGGCTCAACTTTCAGCCCCCAAATAGGAGACCTATACTGTCAACGATGTACAATCCAGAGCCCAGCATTTTTCAGGGAGTTACTCAGAAGGCAGGAAGGAATGAGAATGAAAGACCAATGGAAACGGCAAACAAAGGGAGGCAATAGGAAAAGTAGTATTGCATTGTAGGTATTGCAATCAATATCATAAAACATTGCATGAATTGTAAGGAAAATCAATTTACTCTGTAGATTTTCCCTCACATGACAATCAAGACAGTGTAAAAAGAAAATAAGTCACATGACCGAGTACACTGGTAGATCTTGCTGAAGACCAATTTCCAGTGTTAAAAGATGTCACTTTGAGGAATAAGGCACAGCTGAGCCCTAGTGGTATAGTGGTTACAAACATAATGCGTCAGAACCAACCCAGTTGGGTTGCTCAACACAAGATCAGCAGTTCTGCTCCCATACAAAGTTCTAGTATTGGAAACCCACAGGGATATCTCTCCCCTGTCCTATAGGGTTGCTAAGGGTTGGAATCAACTTGATGGCAGTGAACTGGATGTAAGCCAGGCTGACTAGAGACACAAATCAAGTGCCACTCATATATGTGCAATAAATAGTTTTCTATCAAGAAGTCACTATAGTATTTCTATTTCAAGGAAATATCCCAGGCCAGTCCAACTCAAGTCCATAAGTCCAACACTAGCCCATAAGTTCCTTTCCAACTTACGCAGTTACATGCAATGATGTACTGCTTGTTTTATGGAAACTAGGCATGGTTTTATATTTCTCGTTCCTCTCACTGACTGTTGTCTAGTGTAGGCTGATCCACATCAGGCCCGCAGTATGGGGTCCAAGCGTCGCTGTGAGTGGCTGAGGCTGTAACTGTTGATAACAGGGACTCTGGTGGCCTCGTGGTTAGCCGTTGGCTGCCATCCGCAAGGTCAGCAGGGGAAATTGTCAGCAAATCTGCAGAGGAACGATGAGGCTGTCTACTCCCATCGTGGTCTTGGAAACTCCCGCGAGAGTTCTGCGCTGTCCTACAGGCTGGCTGTGACTCAGCATCACCTTGAAGGCAGGGATGGGCAGTTTAAGGGAGTAGAAAGCCCCGTCTTTCTCCCTCAGAGTGGTTAGTGATTTCAAACCGCTGACACTGTGAATCACAGCCCAACGTGTAACCACTACGCCGCCAGTGTTCCTGACTCATGGATCACAAAATTCTTAACACACGGCCTTGGTGGCCCTGCCCGTTTTTTCATTACTGCCTTACAGTCTGTATTTACTTTGGTCAAAATGCTGGTGCCAGTGACCGAGCACTGAAGTGGCAGTTACGGCGAATGTATATAAGGACTCTACCCTGTGATGATCTGGAGTGGATCAGTGCATTGTGGGAAGACCAGAACAAGCAGTGCAAGGGGAGGGAGAAGACGACCTCCTTACAGGAAACATGGAAAATAAGGTGGAATCTTGGTTTCAGAAGGACCACACATAAGCTTCCCGCCCTGATCATACACAGGTCCCAGTGCAAAGAGCCCTTTGTGTCCCTATCTTTCTGTTCTCACCCAAGGATCTCAGCTGATGAACAGCGATCAGTCACAAGGAAAGAGCTTATCTATTCTCTGAGATAAGAGGAGCCGCGCCTGATGGAGGGGCAGGGACCACAGATAGCAACGAATTAAGGCGAGCAAAGCAGCAGACATAATGCTTACCTGCAAGTCAGGCACCTCTCTAAAAGTTGGAGAAAAACTAAAGCTCCCCCCACTGCTCATAATGGAGAATTCCTAAGATAATATTTTGTTTTTGTTGGTCCTTGTAAACCTAAAATCTTATAAAACTAAAAAAAAAAATCAAACGCACTGCCATGGAGTCAATGCCAGCCCAGAGCCCCCTGTGGGTTTGCTGTGGGAGCAGAGAGCCCATTCTTTCTCCCCGACTTGTGGGAGAGCTCGTGGGGGAGTTCTGAAAATCTTCTGAAAGGAGGCTATTCGAATGCGGACGCCTAGACAGTGCGAACATATGCCCTGTTCACTCACCCAACCATTGATGTAAAAACACGTCCCGTGGCACTGCCCGCACAGGCCCTGTGACCTGCTCCTTGGAGCGAAGACAAGCAAGACACCCCCCGGAGCAGTTTGCTTTGTAACATGCGGGGTTGCCAGGAGGCAGAGCCCAAGGAAAGTCAGATAAATCACTGCCCTGGCACTGGGCTCACACTGGCCCTGCAGGCAGCCAGGACCACCCTCACGGCTTCCGAGGCGGGAAATCTCTGCAGGAGTAGAAAGTACCGTCTTTCTTCCTTGGAGCGGCTGGTGGTTTCCTACGGCTGACCTTGCAGGCAGCCCGGCGACAGGGTCCCACCACGCGGCCAGGGCTCCCAAAGAATCGGAACGAATGCATTCAGTGACGGTTACTGTTCATACTTCACCATTAAAAATCACATCGTCAGTATGTTAATGAAAGTTCACCCAACAGCAATAACAATCCCCATATTGATGCCCTGGGGGATTCAAAGTAAGCAGAGGGTAACTCTGAACAGTGTCAGGTATGAAATAGGCATTCTGTCATATGACTCTGATGACGTGAGTTATTGGTAATTATACCGCTATGCTCTAAATAAGGGAACTAAGGAACCTTCTTTAGAAGAACAATTCCATTGTGATCACCAGTGTCGATGACACTGGAGGCAGAAACCTTTACCCACCGCAGTCGTCCCCAAAGTGTGGCCGTTGGGGGCAACGACAACTGGTATTTCCACATGCCTCCATGTCCCGTCCCATCTACTGATCCAGGAAGTCTAGGAGTGGGGGGCGGCGCAGAATCAAGCAAGTCCTGGTAATTCTGAGATGACTTCACGTTTAAGGAACATTGGCTATGGGCATAACGTTGTTGCACATACTCATTGCAGGGAGTACTGGAGTTTGACTGTTGTTTTCTCAAACGATTTTTAAGTAAGCATATATTATTGCCACGTGATTATTTTATATACCATCACAGAATTGACTAAGACAACGTGGCAGGCTGAGGATGGAACTTGAGCTACACCACTTACGATGGTATAATCTTGGCAAATGACGTAATCCTTGTGGGCTTTTAATTTAGTAATCTGCAAAATGACATAAAATGATGAGATCTTGCACAGTCATTTCTATAAACAACTGATTGGAATAAACACTACAAAATCAAAACCTAGAGAGTAACGTTTATAAATCAAAAGAACACATGAATACATATGAGCCAAAATTCACTGCCTTCAGTCAACACATGCATGGGCCAACAATCTTTTGATGAATCTTCATCTTTTCTCTGCCAAAGCAGTTTTCAACATTAAACCCACTGCCGTTTAGTCGACCGTAGCTTCTCACAACACTATTTCGGGTTTCTGAGTCTGTCACTTTTGTGGGGGCAGGTCGCCTTACCTTTCTGCCGTGAAGTGGCCAGTAGGTTTGAAATGCCAACCTTGCAGTTGGAAACCCAATACCAGAGTCTTGGACTAGAGTCAGCATCTACTCTAGTTCTCTTTGCTTTTAAACTGTAACACCTCTTTTCCCTAATTACCCAATGGACAGGGAGCTGGTGATGCACTGGACTGCTAAGTGAAAGGTCCAGTTTCCAAAAGCACCGGGAAGCGAGGCCTAGTGCTGCCCTTGAGAAACTAAGCCACTGGAAACCTCCTGGACCACAACTCTACTCTCACACCTCTAAGGTCCTCATGAGGTGAAATAGAGTCGACTCAATTGGATAATTACAAGCTACCAGGTACTATGCTGTTTCAGAGTACTTTTTACAAATAGAGTGAAGATACCAGTCATCAATTTCTGGGATAGGTGATCTATATTACTCTCCGTTAATTCTTTATATTTAATAGGCTTCAGGTTTTAAACTGTGCCTTTTAAAATTATTTTTAAAATAATACATTAGTACAAAATTAAAAGTCTGTGTTTTAGACAGGCATTTAATTTCAGGTTAAATTTATTATTCATCGAAAACCACATATTATCATATTGTGATTTCTATGTGGTTAATTGTACATCCCAATAGCATTCTAATTCAGAGATTTTACATTATAATGCATCTGCTGTAATAATGTTTCCCTATATTTTACCCAGCAATACTTAGGGCTATTATTTCTTGTTAATTTGCACCAACCAGTGAAAGAAACCAATTATTGTACCTTTTGTTATGCTTTTTGTACATATAAAAATGGATATCGTCTTTTCTATGCCTTTAACATTTATTTTAGAGTGAAATTTTCAGGGCTCACCAGCTCCTCTCATAGCTCATGTTTTCAAGATCTTTTTATCATTTGTATTGTTCTCCACTGTGTGCTTGGCACTCTGTCTCGTTTCTGAAATGTGGCATTCTGCTGAACTTCGTGTCCAAATCAGAGCCTAACCAGACCTGGATGTAACACAATCCATTTTCATGCATGGCATCGCCATTACAATTCCACACACTGTAACATTTGAATATTTTAACACGGATAAGAATGCTGGCTCATTCAATTTATCATCCACTGTACATCTTAAATTTTTCTCTCACATTTTCTCTCATTGCACTTTTGGGTGTCATTAGCCTCTCCTGAACTACTTTTTTTTTTTTTTTTGACACCATCAGTTTTCTGGAGTTTCATACCAGGGATTATACACCTGTCCCAATATATCCAGATTATGCTTCTTTGTAATGTAATGTCCACTCCACTGTCATGCAATTAATTTCAACACATAATAATCCTATAGGACAGAGTAGAACTTCCCGGTAAGACTTTCTTGTTTGTAATTGTTGTGGAAGTATATCAGCAAGTCTTTCTCCTACAGAGACCCTGACCCTGACCCTGAACCTAACCCTAACTACCCACTTCTCAGTTATTAGTAGAAAATATACCTGTATAGTATTCCTAACTTTTATGATTATGCTTTTTTACTTGTTACTTAAAAAAATAGAATTAAACAAGAAAAAATAGAGCTGACTGATGTTTTGCTTCAGGTTCATTTAAAAAGAAACTATGCCATCCCCTTCATTGATTCAATTTAAGAAAGTTGAACTCAGCATCAGCAACCAGATTCTAGTATTGCTTTACTATTAAGCTGTCATCTGAAAAACACAGATTAAACCTCTGATCTTCACTCAGAGGTGGCTCAGTGGCGCCAGTGCCCTCACTGCAGGAGGTTACCTGTATATGCTGAGATCTGTCATCTGGTTGGTTGAGCAAATCTTAGTAAACACAGTTAGTTCCACTTAGCAGGTTTACTTGCCGACTTGCAAAAGCAAGCGATGCAAGAAGATATAAAAATGATGAAGGAAATGACAAAATCACCTTCATGCATTGGGTCCAAATTTAATTATTTCATTATGAATAAATGACAGAGTTATCAAAACTGAAATGAACTGACATATCAGAAGTGATGGTTTTTCACGTTCCCAACTGAGAAATCACCAGGATTATCCAGCTAAATGTCAACTCAGGTGTATTCCACCTGCAGCCCCCAACCACCTACCTCTACCACCCCCTAGTCACGCTCATGCGTCAGAGAGCAAGTCCTCTAAAGAAGGAAGGCATTTTACACCTTGTCTCTTGCTTAGTACTTGCTTTACTCATGTAGGAAAATTCTTTACTTGGAGCACTGCCTCTCTTTTTAATTTGAACTTCACTTTTTTCTTTGCTTTCCCACCTGGCACTAAGAGGTGCTCAGTACAATATTATAAAACAGTACATTAAGAACCTGTATCTTTAAATGTAGGAAATGGTAATAGACTTAATTGTTTTCATAGAAACAGTGAAAGCAATGGTACAAGCCCAATTTTTGGTTTAAGGTAAAACTATATGATAATGTGAGTATATTCATTGAAGGGTCAAAAAGTAACCAACTCACAAGTTTTTTATAAGCTTAAAATTATATCAAGAATCTTTTTAAAAAATGAAAGTTTAAACTACAACTATCAACTCTAATAAAAGGCATGTATTGATTTTAAGTAGCTCTACATTTTATTTTTATAACCTAGTAATATGTAGTTGAATTGAAGGGCATGATAAGAAATACGGAGGAAAAAACTTCATTTAACATGTTCAGGTCAAATATAATAGTTTCCAGAGACTTAGCAAAAGGATTATCACTAGGAAAATATTTTTTAAATGAAGATTTTTTTTTAGTTCTTCAGAAGACTGATGAAGCATTTAATCACTGTCATCAATTATATGATGGATCAATTGAGAGATATAATGATAAAATATTTTCCCTCATAGCTTAGTACAAGGCTCAAAATGATTAACTTAACTTAAAGGGCAAACAGAAAAATGCTAGGGGATATGAAATATTATGACAAATTACTAAATATTGCAGTGAAATATTTCCCTCAGCAACCTTTAAAACAGGATAGTTACCCTTTGAACTGGAGCCATTTAGATACTAAATTTAAACATAAGTAACTCCTGACAAGGAAAATGCCAGTTTGTTCCATAGCAGCTTATAGAGACTCTGCTATTCTCTGTGCTCATCTGGAACGAGACCTTGCCTCTGCTGTCCATGATGGTCATCCCTGACTCACCTATGAGGCACAGGTGTCATCTCGATAAAGTCCTCTGACTCCCTATCCTGCCCTTCCCTTCTGACATTAATAAACACAGAGGCCAATGACTGGAGTGGGGCATGCGTTTGTAGTTCAATGTATGAAAAAAAGGAGTATGAAAATCTTTACAAATATGCTTACAGAAAGTTTAAACACTAGAGTAAGAAGATAAATGGATTTTTCTTTTATGCTTAATATTTCTTTCATTAATATTCAATTTTTTCTGAAAACAATTACATTAAATTACTTTAACCACATATTATGCACTAGTGACCTGTTGGACTGTGAAATTTTCAGATAAGATACAAGTTCAAGGTCGCTGCCAGGGATCACTGAAAGAATAAATATCTCCTTTCCATTTGTATTTTTTAATATTCATGTTTGTTGTGCTACTTTGCTTATAACATATGCAGATAAATGTTTCTGAAAGAATAACATGGTTTTATCAAGAGCCTTAATGAGATTCCCCCAATTTAATGATTTCCTTTCATGGAATGACGGCCAAGCTATCACAACTAGAAACAAGCCGGTGCTTTGCACAAGGGTAAATAAAAATGACTGCTATAAAACCATATAAATCTCATAAAACAAAAATATCAAAATGAAATCTTTATTAATAAAATATCAAAGTATAAGGCAGTTGTTGGTTCTTGACATAGTTCTACACACTCGTAAATCCAGTGTTTCCATCTCTCTAATTCTAAGGCTTTCCCAGTCCTTTGATTTACAGCCAGTCCAAACAGCATGCTAGGTAACCTGATGGGCTCAAATCATGCCCTTTTACATTCCCTTTGAAATTTGGGGACAAAGTGAAATCTCAAGGAGCAAAATCATGGCTGTTTGCTGGAAGGGGTAAATTTTCCCAATAAAATTCTCATAATAGCCTCCTCCACCCCCAAAGAATTAGCAGGTGCATCATTCGGATGGAAAAATAATTCCTTGGGGCAAATTTCCTGGTCTTTTTTTTCACAGATGCTGTTTCCATTTTTTTTTTCAGCTTCTTCCTAATAAGTCTTTGTAATTGTTCAGTGCCCTTCAAGAAAATCTATCAGAATTACTCTTTTGGGATAAAAAGTATGAATAAACAGTTGCCATAACCTTCTGGCTGATCGCTCTGTCTTGAATTTCAATGGGTTAATAGGGCCCCGCAAAAGCCACTGCCTTGACTGGACATTTTTCTTGACTGCACCTGACTGTCCTAATGAAGGAGCCTGGTGGCCTCGTAAGGTTTGCATTGAGCAGTAGTGTAAAGGCACGGGCTACTTTGAGGGAGAATGGTCTGATGAGGCTGTCTGCTTCCATAAACATCGACCGCTGGAAAACCCAGAGTCAATTCAGCCCCAGTGACCTTGTTAGTCAGAGCAGAACTGCCCCTGTAGGTTTCCAAGACTTTAACTCTTTATAGGAATAGGAAACCCCATCTCTCTTCCACCTATAAGCTTGCTAAACGTCAGAATTGACTGATGGCAGCGAGATGTGGTTGTTATCGTTTTTGTCTTCAGTCTAATGCCTTCATGAGACTAGGGTGAGTATTCAACTTAGAGAACTCCTCTATAGCACTGATGGCAGGGACATGTTGTTTTGGATGGACCCAAGTATGCATGAGCTGAAACACTAGGAACAATACTTGTTGACTTAGCTTCATACCTGAAACATAAGGGCATAAATTAAGAAAGATAGCCTAAAACTTGAAATATATTGTTATTTTCAAGCCATTGTATTTGAAACTATGAACCAGAACAAACATCCCTTTGCTTTCTCTCTAATACTTCAGCATTGAAAATGGAATGCATCAACTGAGACTCTGAAAGCAGTTTGAAATCATCTGAGCAACACAGGACTGTTTTCAATTTACCTGTTCCTGTTGCTGGAAATCCAATCTGATATAAGTGTTGATGCCTGTTGGTGACAGTGCTTGTTACCAAAACTGCACGCCAGCATTATAACCTCTCTGCGTAGTTCTCTAGACGGCATTAAAAGGAAGAAAAATGAAATGAAACAGCAGTGTTACTGTCTGAAGAGAAAGTCGGGGCAACATTAAATAAACAGTTGGTTAGTAAAGAATGAACATAAAGATAGATGCTTTTTAGATTCTGAAATTACAAACTACTGGTGAAGAGACAATTAAGCAGAGATCTATAAAAGTCAGATCTGGAATCAGTACACAGAGGAGGGTATAAGTCCATCTCACTACTTCATTAAGGCAGAGCTCACATTAAACATGGCAAGGACACCTGGGTCCTCGTGTCAAGCAATGGACCTGCTGCCCCGTAGCGATCCTCCCAGAAAACGGAAATGAAAGATCAAGCGGGAAAGAAAGATCATCTCATGCAGCTAAAACCACAATGCCACTAGTACGATTTTATTGTATAGCTCATGGAGAAACTGAAAGAATAATCAAATAATACAGTACTCGTGTTGGTAAGATGCTTGAACAAGGGATCCATTAAAATTATTTTTGGGCCATCCAAGTTTGAGATATGTTGTTGCCACTTGCTTCAAAATATATTCCTAAATGGAACAAGGAAGGTAGAAAGATGGTGTCAGCTTGAAACATCTCTATTCTGACCACTAAAATGTTATAATAACAAGAACACACTTTCTAAATATAGCTGCTTTCAAATAACACTGAAATTATGAGCACAATAACTTCCCAATTACAATGTTACTTAACTTAGCAATTCAAATACAGGACACACAGATCTAATACTATCAAAATTTGGAAGTCTACTTTTCCTATTGGACAAAAGAATGATTTATAACATTGACAATGTTTACAACCAAATGAATAAATAGTAACGTTGATGATACTTGGACTTGATATTCTATAAGAAATTCTATATATCTATAAGATTTACTATAGATATGCTATAAGAACGTGAGCACATAACATTTATTTTCTACCAGTAGAATATACTTAAAGTATTATGTAGGCCCAGCCAGCCTACAGACTATTATTGTTGAACTGAAAGCCACAGAATGATCTTCAGTATAATTACATGGTATTTCAGAATCAACAATCGATTCAGCTAATGATATATTCAAAGCAATTTTTAACTTTTATTGAAAATGAAATGTCTGGCATCACACACTATTTAAAACTAAAAATTACACAAAAATGTGTGTTACTTTTACAAAAATTTCATTACAGTGTGTTTTGTTAAGGAAAAAAGAAAAGTATATGTCTTTCTCTAGTAGATATTATTTGTACCACAATGGAAACGCCACATTTCTTTGAGCGTCTGATGTAATAGTTGAGACAAAGCTAATGATAGCCATGGCACGATTGTCCCTGTCCACAAGTAACTAACCGGTGGCTTTCAATTTAGCTTAGGGTAAGAAAGAAGGACCTGTGATGGCTCTCTGACATTTAGAATGGCTTGAATAGCCAGTTTCATGACGTGGAAATATAGTTTCCAAATACGTAAGTTAGTCAGTATAGCCAATATGTCACAAGACGATTTTATAAGACAGAAACAGGCTCTTTGAAGGAGAGCAAAACAGTGAGCAAAGATAATAGACGGCACAGCAAAGATAATAGACGGCACAGAAACGTATTGTCATATGCAAAGCCTCACAACTGATAGAAAATTTGGAAATCAAAAGCTTATTAACAGTCTTTAATCTGAATCTTATTTAAAGTGATGATTAAATTAGATTAGTTGGTGTTAGCAGTGCAATTTGGTTTCCCAGGCTTCAGCTCTGGAAATCTGGTCAGGCTGTTGGAATGTGTGTCATGTCCTCACGTCTATTTGGATTATCTGTTGTTTGCTCTCCTGTGTCCCCTTGGACCCAATTATGAATGGGCTTTGGCCTCAATGTTGATCTTATCCTCGTTAATTAAGGAAGTGAATTGAATTCACTCTGCCCTTTTGGATAAAAATAATGACTAAGAAGCCTTGCTGAAACTGTCTATATTCTGCTAGATTTTTGGACCCTCTCTAACCAGGGGAAGTCCTTTGTGAACACGGCGTCCTTTAACTATCGGGAAGTCGGTTGAACTTTAAGGATTTGCTCTGTATATTTGTTCTTAAATTCCGAAGCATTCATTGAAGATTAATTGACACTTTGAGGCAGGAAAAAAACGTCGCTTGTAATAAATTTCTTCGAATAATTTTCATCAGTGTGGAAAAGAAAAATCAGGACAAAAGTAATCACGCAAATTAGAAGAAAGAACGAAAATAACGTAGAGTCAATGGTGAATAGCAAATAGGAAAATAACAGCTTATCTTATGAGAGTAAGAGAATATATATGATTACATTGAAGACATTATAGTTCTCCATGCGGTCCAGCAATTTATCCAGAGGATAAAGAGCCCGGCTGGCAGCATGCCAAGGAAGAAAATCCTTTTCCTCAGATAGGTATCTGATCATCTCCAGGGGAATATTCTGAGGCAAGTAGCCGGCTCTGCACAAACAAAGAACAGAATGTTAATGATGTGTGTAACAGATACATGATAAGGCAAAAAGGAAGGTTTTACATATACAAATAACAGACTACCAGCATGATTTGTCACAGAATAAAGAAGCCATTCTTAGTGTTTAAAAACACAATGATTCACCTTTTAAATATATCAAAAGATGGCAACGTCCCTTAATACATATAGTAAGTTAAAAATTTAACGAACACACAGAAAAACTAGATGCTGTATGTTTAAAAAGGAAAGATTGTTGAATTTGGATAAAAATCAACCCTTTTTATTTTCATTCACAGAAATGGTTCAGAGGTAAAAAGTAAAAAATAATTGCTTATTGACTTGAAATTTTGGTTTCTCCACGTATTCTTGTTGCTTTTCATGTAGTTCTGTGTCATGATTGCTTTAAAAAGCAGGGTTAGATAATAGAAAGCAACTCAAGAGTTTTGACTGCTACCTTGCAGTGTAAGCATTTCGTATCTGCTTTTAAAAATTGCACTGCTTTCTTTAACACTTATAAAAAATCAGAGTACGATTCTAAAAGAATTCAAAAACAAAAAATTTTAAATATTATCATCTTTGGATTTCTTTGGATTTCCAAGTTGATTTCATATTCCTTTGGGGACCAATGTCAGATTTCTTGGAAGATATTAAAATGTATCTCTTGAGAATTATCTAAATATATACGGTTTGTATTTAAAAAGCCAATCCTTACCCCCTGCCCCTGACCTCTCCCCACCCAAAAAAAGCCACAGTAAGTATCTCTCCTCACTGGTGGACTGCATACACAAGTCTTACAGAACCAAGGCAGCATAAACGGCACTTCTCAAGAAGGCACACCCATTTCTCAACCATCAACCGCTGAGAGATCCAAAGGGCAGTGTTTACCCAAGGACAACATTGACAAGTGGAAATACCGGCAGGGATTGGGATACGTGGTGTTACATGGAGGGAAACGCAATCAGTGATGTGAAACAAAATGTTTGTGGGTTGCTGCATGAGAAACGGACCTTTTCAGCAAACGCTCACCCAATTCATCAATTTTAAAAATCTGAAATGAACACATAATGGCGAACTATACATTTTAAGACTTGAGAACCATGATCATAACCTATTAGATTAACAAAGGAACATTATTTAGTTTGCCACATTATTGAGTCCAAATTTGATGGGTCAAGCAAAAATTATTCTATAAATGAACATTAGCTTCCAGATACATTTATCATATTCAAGATAAAATCCAGATATGAAGACAGACTTCGTGGGGCAAGTTCATCCTCAGTAAAAGGAACTGTGAAAAGTACCCCAAATTCTTAGATAATTTCCAAATTTCCTAGAGCTAATATAGCTTATATATGGTTATATGTGTAACACTCTTCTTGCACAATTTCCATTCTACACATCCTGTCAAGAACAGCATGAAAGTTGACCATGGCAACAAAAATAAAGAGCTTTATGTCTACCCTGGAGTCACATTTCAATCATATTTAAAATTTTCTTTCAAGAGTAACTTCCTAATGAAAATTGTATACAATTTTTATAGAAATAATTACTAGATTTTCTTTCCCAAAAGAGCCATGTCGTCCAATATTTTGTGCTTTTAAATCATTTGTCTCCCTGAGTTTTTAATTATAAACATCAATTAGTATGTTGGTCATAAAATTGCCTCCACTTAACATATGCCATGGATTATGTTATATTGGCATTGAAAAAAGTATTAAAAATCCATTATTCTATGCTGAAGAAAAATATTTCTAAAAATAAAATTGTTTAGCAATTAGATACATTATTTGGAGTTTTCAAATTCAGTTCCATATGCAAAAATTTTTATCTGCATTTCTACAGATTGTCATGAGTTTGAAAATAAGTAAAGAAGTATTCCTTTATTATAGAAAATATTATTATTGTAACTTAATAATATTAAGTTATTGATAAAAGTTATTATTCCTTGACATATCTTCCATCTAGGTCTATACACTCCTGAAAGAAATGTTCCTATCGCTATAACACTTCCTATAAGAATTCTGCACTCTGCTTTACACAATATCAAACTGGCAGTTTTGGTAATTTTGAGGGACTCAATTTGTATTCCTTTTCAAAGTTCTCTGAGTTTTGGAAATAAAATGAAATCTAAAATATCAAGATCAGGCCTATAGAGTGGATAGGGTAAGGGCTCCCAGATGAAATTCACATAGGGCAGACCCTGATGTCATTGAAAACAAACAATAATAATATTACTGACATGGAAAAAATTACTTCGTGCACCTTTTTCTTGGATGTTTTCTTATCAATTAAGTTTTTCATCATTTTGGACTATCTTCATAATAAGTACCTATGCTTATCCTGCATGTTTTGGGAAAGCTTATCAAGACAATCCTTTAGGACTGCCAAAGTAGCAGTGATTTCCTATGGAGCTGACTACACTGACTTGAAGTTAACGGGCTCAACAGATCCCCTGGGAAGCCACTGCTTTCACCGGATCTTGCTCTCTGGATCACACTGTTCAATGATCTTCATGAACTATTGGTGGATTTTGAGGTCTTCTTGATATTCCTAAAAATGATTGATCCATGTGAAAAAATTGTTTTTGTCGGGGTTCATTCCCACGAATGTGTTGCACAGATTCAATGATTTGGGAAGATATCTATATAAACTTTATTAAATATTTGCTATTAGTCGATTTCAAAGTCATGACTTTCCATGGCACCTGTCTCCTAATTTTGAAGACACTAATAAAACTATCGCAAGTGCATTACTGAGAGAACTTGTCTGCAGCTCTCCACCGATTACAGAAATGTGTGCTGTTTGGAATAAACTCAGGCATATATGGGCTAATTCCTTGTAGGAATACTTTTTGATTTATCCGGTGTTATGTCAATTATATTTCATTGGTTTTGCATCATTTCTATAAACAGATTCACAGTGTTTAATAACTTATGCTCTGTTGGGAAATATAACCACAAATCAAAAGTGCATAAATCCTGTACAAAAAGAAACATTCACTTGAAGAGTATAGACCACATCTCCCACCTATACTCTGTAAAATAAAACAAATAAATCTCATCCTAATTTTTGTTAAGATTGAAATAAGAATATAGAACTGCAAGATATCCTTTTGGCTTCCCCATTTTCCTCTAAGTAACATATTCATGTGACAGTGCTTCGAATCTGTGGGGAGATGAGCAGTTCTTTGTTGTCTGTTCTTGGTCTGGAAGTTCCTCTGAAACCCTTTCCCATTGAGTGATTGCTGGCATCTGAAATGCCAGTGACACAGCACCCAACATCACAGCAACCCAAGCACCACCTCGATATGACACACTGATAGCCAAACTGGACAATCTGAAGAAGAGTGTGGCATCAAGAGTGGAGGAAGGTACTAACACCCGGGGGTATGTAGCCATCACAACCTTGCTGACAGTGGAAAGGACTTGGAACACGTGTGGAGAAAGAGCGAGGAGTGCAGTCTTCACCCTCTATGGAAGCAAGCCCCAAATCCTCATCGCTGGACCCACAGAGAGCATCATGATAAAGGCAGAAAAGATTGAAGTGGTCAAGGATTTTGTCTTACTTGGATCCACAATGAATACTCCTGGAAGCAGCAGTCAAGAGATCAAAAGACATATTGCATTCGGTAAATCTGCGGCACAGACCTCCTTAGAGTACTCACAAATGTGGATGTTACTTTGAGGTCAAAGGTACATCTAAGCCGAGATATGGCATTCTCCATGGCATCATTTGCATGTCAAAGTTGGACGTTGAGTAAGGAAGAAAGAAGAAGACACGATGCACTTGAGTTGTGGAGCTGGAGAAGAATATTGAAAGTACCAAGTGCTGCTAGAAGCACAAACCGATCTGTACTGCAAGACAGCCAGAGTGGGCCTTGGGAGCATGGAGGGCAAGACTTCGCTTTACATACGTCGAACATTTTGTCAGGACAGACCTAGCCCCGGAGAAGGACATCATGCTTGGTAAGGTGCAAGGGCAGCAAAAGGAGGAAGGCCCTCAAGTAGATGGACTGACACAGTGCCTGCTCCCATGGGCTCAGGCGCAGGAACAACTGGGCGGTGGGTGCAGGACCGTGCAGTGCTTCGTTGTGTTGTGCGTAGGGTTGCTATGCGTCAGAGCTAGACTGACGGCACCTAACAACATCATATCTATAATGTAGTAGGCTGAGAAATTCTGAGGACACACAAGCTCGTTGTTTGTTGTTAGTACTTGCACTTGAGTTGGTTTTGACAGATCACGACCCTCTGTCCATCAGAACAAAACACCTCCCGGACCTGTGCTAGTCTAATGGTTGTTGCTTTGTTTAACCTCATGCTGCATCCATTGTGTCATTCCATCCTACTAAGTGTCTTCTCCTTTACCGAGCATGCGCTCCTCCTGCGGGGGCAAGCCTCTGCTTAAAATAGTCTAAAGTATGTGAGGCAAAGCCTTGCCAGCCTTGGCTCTAATACGCATTCTAGCTTTCCTTCCTCCAAGACAGACTGGCTTCTCTTTTTGGCCATCCGTGAAACTCTCAGTATTCTTCAACAACACCATAATTCCAATGCATCGATTTCTTCGGTGTGCAACTTTCACATGGATATGACGTAACAGAAAATACCATAGGTTAGGTGAGACCGACCTTAGTCCTGAAAGTAACATCCTTGCTTTTCAACACTTTAAAGATGTCTTGTGCAGCAGAGTTACCCAAAGCAATACCTTAACTGCTGCTAAGATGAGAATGGATTTTGGATCCAAACAAGATGGAAATCTTTGACAACTTCAATCTTTCCTTCATTTCTCATGATGTTATTTCTTGGTCAGGTTGTTAGGATTTGGGTTTCCTTTATAATGAATTGTAATCCACAATGGAGATTGCAATCCTTCTTCATCAGGAAGTGCTTCAAGTCCTCCTCACTTTCAGCAAGCAAGATTGTGACATCTGTGTATTGCAGGTTATTAATAAGTCTCCCTACAGCCCTAATGTATAACATAATGATAAATTCTACTGTTACCCAGAGGTTTTAATTGGCCAATATTAAGATTTCCAGGTCTTTCTTTATTGTCTTAGCCTGAAAGATCTGTCCAAACCTGTCATGCTCATATATTCCTTTTGGTGTTTGAAATGGTGGTGACATAGCTTCTAGCTTCGTAACAATGTACAAGTCATCAAAGCAGGGCAACTGACAGGTGATGGCCCCTGGTAGTCATGTGTGGTCTCATGTCGAAGATTTAGCAAGTAGAACATAACTGTGCCTTACCCCTAGTTTATCTCATAGAAAACTTCAAGAGTGTCTCTAAGTTGTTTTTCCCTGGAATGAACCTTCCACGGTGACCTTGGAAATTTTATCTCGAAGGTTCCAGGGAGTCTACTGCCTTGGGTCCTGGTTGCATGGCCGAGTACCAGTTAGTACACTCCATTCTGCTATGAGAGCGGGGCATATACTTCTGTGATGTTTGCTCCACATACATGTTTGGGTCTATTTTTAAAAGCAGTTAACCTTCCCGAGTGCAGTTCTCAAATAGAATCAGAAACAGATTACACTCAAATTGCCCTCATTTGGCCTTGTTACAAACATATGCAAGTAATTACCCACTACATAATTCAATATACTTGCATTTAAGCCTACTCGATGAAACTATGTAGTTACACTTAATTGGACAAGGAGATGATCAGCTTCATTACAAAATTAAGAATCGTAAGAGATTATGTTAGTGAATAAGTCACCTAGCTTAGATATGTGTATGTGTAATTGGTTGGTAATGGTATCTGTGATTACTACTACTGATAATGTAATCAATATAAGCAAACTGTGGGTTCCACTGAATGGAGCACTCCATTAGCTCAAGTCATTAGCACGGTAGGGAGTACACTTAAGGTCCGGATGTGGAAATGCAGTTTTCCTAAATTTTCATCATTACAGGAAAACGTTGCTAACAAAATGAAAAACAAACAAACAACAAACTTAAAGAATATTTCATGTACTATTAAATGTGTTATTAATATATTATGAAAAGGTTGTAGATGATATCTCCTATTTTCTATACTGTTCAGGTGGGATGAGCAGAAGAATTATTTAGGAATTAAAGAAAATACAATAATGAAGGGAAGCAAATGTAGACTGTTAAAGAAACAGAGAAAAACTGTCAAATACAACTGTATCTCTTCCCAAGCCAATGTTCCATCACTTACCTTCTTTCTTCCCTAATTCACCAGAACTTGCAAAGAAATATATATTTAATGGTTAAAATATATATATTTCAAAAGATGATTTAAATTAGATGATATATGCTGATATTGAAATACATTAATCTTATGAGCTTTGTTTTCATCTCAGATCCCAAACCACTGTTTTAAAACCATTATGAAATTCTGCAAATGTGAACACTTGAATCTCCTGAGATCCACGGCTTATAAACAAATAAGTATATTTTCTGTACTATTTTTTAAACAATTGATTTCTGAGTGCATGAAACTTGGGGAGAAAAATAATAATCCTTATACTTTTCTGACCAGACTCTTTCCAGTTTTCATTAATTGATTGTACATTTAAAAACTAATGAACATCCTATTAAATATTGTACAATATATGCAGAAAACATTATCATTGTCCCTTAGGGTACAGCTTTTTTTTTAAGCATTTGCTAAATGTTTAATTAAAGGCTTACCAACTTTTATCTGTAAATCGTTATTATTCATTATTAAAAGCTATTTATAGGTTCTTTATGGAAAAATACTACGCTATAGGATGGAAACCCAAATAGTTCTCTGAAAACCATAGAACAAAAAAGAAAATACAGCAAGGATGTATTGTTGCCAGCCATCCACACGGCAATTTTCTAGATAAAGAAGAATCTGACCGGCAGTGCTGAGCTGTCAAAGGCTCCTGTCCCCTGAAGCTGGCCGCGTGCACGCTGCAGAGGCCACGCAGTTTCTCCTCTTTCTCCTCCACTATTGGGCCTCCCCATTTCTTTTCGTTTGTTTCTCCTCCAGAAACATTTTATGGAGAAACAGACTTGGTGCTTCTTTTATGGACTCAGATAATAACTTTATAACACATTTACTCATGATGTTTAACAATCATAATTCTATCATAATATTAACTTTCCACCTCATTGGATGCAGGGTCTTGAAGAGAATGATGCAAACTTTATCTCTTTATCCTCAAAGTTTAAAGCAGAATCTAGCACAAAATAGGCACCTCATGCATGGGTTTCAATCTAAATTAAACTGTGGATATAATCTCAAAGTTATTTTAAAACAAAGTACATTTGCTAGGTATATTAAACATAGAAATAATGACTTTTTAAAATGTTGAGCATTTTGTAAGGTTAAAAGACAACAGCAGGATTGAAAAAAATTATTAGAGCTATATTCATAACATTTTTTCTAATTTCATTTATTCATCAGAGTGTAAAAGAAAAGGTTAATGCTGCGTAATCAATAGTTTTGAATAGCCAGGTGGCTGCCAAAAAGAAATAGTTGTAAAGTGAGTAAGATAGTAGGGACATTATGCAAACATCTCTGTTCTTTATTCTCTGACTGGTAAAAGACCTACCTAAAAGTAATACTGTGGTTTCCTTTGATACTAGAAGGCAAGAATAGTGTCAGTTGCTCTACCTCCAACAGTCTTCTCCTTGGAGTTTTTGCCCATCTAATTTTCTCCTTTTTTCCCTCACGTTTCATCAAATTTTTTACTTTCTTTATTTGGTGGTTACATAATTTAGTGTCAACTTTAGACTCTTAAGCGTGAAGGGGTGGAGTTTAGCCTGTCAAACAGGTCACATCTTGATGACCTCATTTGAAGGCGCTATGGAGATAAATAGCTCCATGGAGGAGGACCCACACTCCTGGCGAGACATGCCTGTTGGCAAGCCAGATGGAGCTACACTGATGCAGCCATAGCCCTGGAGCTGCAGTAACCATGTGGAGGCCCACACCAGCATTGAGATGCTTCCACTGCCACTGGATCCACAAGACTTCCCACTTACTGACCTGTGACCTTCCTTCATTTGGTGTCAGTGCATGTGTCGCATGAGTCAGAAGAGGAATTTATAGACTGGTATTGGAAATATAGGCTAATATTGGATGTATGGACTTGATCTGGACTGGGATGGGATGTTTTCTTAATATATAATTACTCTATTATATAAAGCTCTTTCTTACCTCTATATGAGTGTCCATGGATTTGTTTCTCTAGTCAACCCAGACTAACACATTATGGTACCAGGAGTGGGGTACTAGAGAAACGAATTGTAAAGATGGAGAGTGGATGCTTGTTTGACCTTTGCCTCATGGTAGTGTTTCTTCTTTGTGCTTTTCTTCTTTATGCTTTCATTTTATTTTTTTCTTCTTTTCTACTTCTATTTTCTTTTCCCCTTACTTTTCTTTACTATTCTATTTTCTTTTTCCTACCTTCCCTAGTTTAACAATGACCCACACCAGCCAAATCCACCATCAGCTGTGATATACAAGCAGAAAACAGAGGGGCCTGGACACATTCCTATTATCTGTTATTCCCACAGAGATACTGGTGCTGAGTGCTTAAGAGCACACTAGCACACAATCACCAGTTAAATAGGCGGACACCAGCATCACAATTTCTCAAAAGCAAACAACAACAAGACAAACACATTCTTTCAATTCACAATATTAAATAGCTTAAGCAAACAAAACAAAACAAAAATAGCTTAAATATGTGCCCAAAATATAGAACTAAGGAACATTTCTAAGAAGAACTGTCAATGAAGCTAACTAAGAAGGAATTCAAATAACATGACATTTAGGTATTTACAAAGGCTTGAGGGGAAAAAAATCAATAAAGCTGAAGAAGAAATCAAATAAAACATAAAATATTAGAAGAATGCAGGAAAACACAAAATCAAACTTGAAAAATATAAAAAGTGAGCAAACATACGAAAATAGTAAATGGAAATTGAGAATTGCATTATGATTTCTGAAAAAGTAGACTGAAAGGATAAGTAAGATGCAGCAATAGAAGGCTGTATTTGTAAGCATAAATAAACATTTCTCCATACTAATATGTTAGAAAAATAGTCAGAGAAGAAAAAGAAAGTAGAAAGAAAAAAACTAAAGAAAGCCAAAGAATTATGCAGGATACCATCAAAAGGAATAACTTTGTAAGATCAGAATTTCAGAGCAAGCAGATACAACAAAAAGCACAGAGAAAAGTGTTAAAGAGTTATGGGAA
This sequence comes from Tenrec ecaudatus, assembly GCF_050624435.1. NCBI lineage: Eukaryota > Metazoa > Chordata > Mammalia > Afrosoricida > Tenrecidae > Tenrec > Tenrec ecaudatus. The sequence continues at coordinate 1,445,918 of NW_027459476.1, forward strand.
GAAAATGTTCCCAGTAGCTGAGAGAACAAAAAGGTATGCCTTCAAGAAGCTGACTGAACTCCAATCAGATAGATTGCTGCAGGGCCAGTGAATTTCTTAACATGACTTTTCTAATGAAAGCTATTGTACCTCCCCTAAAACCTTTCCCTGCCTTGGACTGGGTCAGAAAAGGGGGATGCACTGAGTGGATGCATCTTTGAGAAACTGCTGAAAGGATACTTTCGCTAACCATCCTGTTGGGTATAAGATATGACCCCTTAGGTCAAGCAGGAAAGGGGAACTCATTAGCTATAAGAGCCGGGAGTGGAGTGCCCTCTGGACGCCGGGATCTCTGCATAGTGAAGCTCCTTGTTTCAGAAGGAGGTTGTCCCATCGAGGAGAAGCAGCACCACCAGAAGCTAGAGCATAGAGCAGCGTGGCAGATTTCCCAGGCCCCGGAGAAACTAACACGGAAGGCTTTGAGGCTGGAGCCTGGTTGTGAAGTGGGTTCCCTCTGGGTCCTTAATGTGGGAAGGTGGATTTGCTGAACCAGGGAATTGAGCTGAAGGCCTGTGAGTTGAGGCTTACAGGAGAGTAGCGTGCCTTTGGGGTATTTATTAGAAGACCTGAAAGAACTGTGTAATGTGTCCTGATGAACAACTCTCTCCTGAACATTTCTTGTATTGCAACCTGTTAACTTGCATTATATACCCTTTAATCATGAAAAAGTTTTGTGAGTCCTGTGTAGCCACTGCAACAAATATTAGAACCCAGATATAAATGTAGATAATGCTGTCTGAATGCCAAACCTACTGCTAAATAAAATTACCAAATATATTATAATCAAACTTGGTTAAACCAAAGATAAGGAAAGAATCTGGAAAGAAACTCAGGGGAACTGAAAACTTAACTAAAAGAAAAATCATGAAATTAAGCTCTGATTTCTTCGTAGATACTGCACAAGCATGAAGGCATTGCTATAATGTATATAAAACTTTAAAAGAAAAAAAATCAAATTGCCAACCAATAATTTCAAATACAACAGCAAAACTGGGACACTTACAGAAAAACAGAAATGAAAAGAATGTGCAAAACCCATTTTACAGGAAATACTAAAGGGACTTCTTTGGAAAGAGCTAACCATGCCAGGCAACGACCGGATGTCAGCACACAAGTCAGCATACCCGCAGGGCAATACAGGAGTGTCCTGGGTAAGGCAAACAGCCAAGACTAAAATTAGGGAGCCCTGGGTATCAATTTAAATGAGAGAATTATAAAGTAAAAGAGAAGGAATATATTTTGTACTTATAGAAAGTCCAACTGGAGATGGCATGTCTATTTTAAATTATATTGCTCTAAACTTGGAAAAATTAATTAATAACAAGATAACATAAAGAAAATTAATAAAAATTAATAAACTTCCTCAAAACAATGGCAAAAGGAAAACCATAACAATAGAAGTGAAGAAAGATCAACAATTTAAAAATTAACAAAGTCCAGAAAATTATATGCAAGAAACTAGTAGCATCACATACACACAATAACAGCAATAAATTAATACCCATTGTTAATTACACTCTACAGAAATAGATTAAATGCAATATGTAAGGGATAAAGAGTAACTAAATAGATAAGAAAACGGGGCCTATCAGATACTGTCTTCAAGGAACACACGTTGGATACAAAGACAAAAATAGATTAAAAATCAAGAGATAAAAAATTTCAAGCTAATAAGAATAAAAAAGAACAGGGGATGGGCAATATTAATTTCTGATAAAACATACAAGGGACAAAGCAGCATAAGAGGCAAGTCATTGATTGTATGATGATGAAAGAATCAATTGAACAAGAAGATATTGTCATAATAATTGTCTAGGTCATAAAAAAGTCAATGAAAAAGCCTCAAGAGACATAAATCAAACTCTAACAGAATTGAAGAGATAAACAGAAAACTTGCAAGTAGTAGCAAGAGACTTTAATACACCACTTTTAATGAAGACTAGAACAGCTACATAGGAACTCAACAAAGACGCAACAAAACTGAATGCATCAATCAACATGATTTCATACACACATACAGATCACTTCACTCAACAACATACTATACATTCTTTTCCAACACATATGGATCATTCTACAGAATAGATCACATGCTAGGCCACAAAGCTAAATCACAATAATTTAAGAAAAACATCAAATACTATAATGCATCTTTTAAGAGCAAAGTGCTCTAAAATTAGAAATCAGCAATAGAAAGATCAATAAACAATCAACTACACCAAAGTTAAATAATAGCTTTAAATAAAAAACTATCAAATAATAGATATTTTTTAAAACTCCTTAAAGCAAACAAGAATAAAACCTCAATACTCACAGAAAAAGTACTGCTCAGAAAAACAATCTAGCAATAAACACACACACACACACACACACACACACACACACAAATAACAAAGAACCCAATCACCACTTTAACCCAACATCTCTAATAATTAGAAAAGGAGCTCTATAAAAGGCCTACAATCAACAGAAGAACAGAAGCAACAGATCAGATACTAATGAAACATTAAAATAATAGACAGACTCAACAATGTAGACCTTGTTTCTTTGAAAAGATACACAAATCATTGGAAATGTAACAAAGAAAAAGAAGGAAAAAGACTAGTGAAATGGATAACACCACAAGAGTCAGGTAAAATAAAAGGGATAACCAAAATATGCACAACTGTGCTCCAAAAATGTTTTAAACTATAAAATGTACATATTTATAGAAACACACAACTTACCTAAAGTAATAAAGAATGAAGAAGATATTTTGAACAGAGCCATCATTAAGCAGAAATGAATCCTATTATTAAACTCACAACAGCAGCAGAACAAAAGTCTGTGCACACAAAGTTTCATTGTAGAATCTTACCAACTCTTCAAAGAAGAGCTGACTCTAATCCTACTTGGGCTATTCCAGAGTACAGAAAAAGATGAAATACTTGCAAACACACTTAATGAAGCAAACATATCCATGATATTAAAACCAGGCAAAAGCATCACTAAAAAGGGAAAATCATAGACACATATCCTTGATAAGCATAGATATTAACATTCTCAACAAAGTTTATTCAACAGTACACAAGAACATATTTAAAAATACATCAAGACCAAGTGGGATCCATAATGTTTATTTAAGAATGGTTCAATATTAGGGGGGGGAAATCAGTTCAATAACTACATTAAAAATTTTAATTTCCAGAAAATTAATTTTCCTAAATATAACACACACTCTTGATAAAATAGTAATAGATGGGTAATTCCCATCAAAATCTAGGACACATATACAAATCAATGGCCAACATTAGTCACAATGAAGAATCACTGTAAGTATCACACTGTGCACAGGTACTGCACAAGAATGCCCTGAAGGGTTACTTCTATTCACTGTTGTGCTGGGAGTCTTAGTTAGAGCTCCGGTGCAAAAAAGGGAAAATTTAAATCATCCAAATTGAAAAAGTATAAATAAACTCTATTTTCAGATGTTATTATCAATTTGCAACAATAAGTCAAGATTCGTTTCCACCAATAAGCAGAAATCTGAAAAGAAACTCAGGAAAACACTGATCATTTACAATGCTGTTCTTCGTTGCTCTGAGACCATTCTGACACATAGGGAGCCGACGCACAACAGAACGAAACCCTGAGAGTCCTGCGCCGTCCTTACAAGTGTCCCCATGCCTGAGCCCATTCTTGTAGACACGTGCCAATGCCTCGTTGATGTGCCTTCTTGTTTGCTGGTCTTCCATTTTACCAAGAATGATGTCCTTCTTCAAGGACTGGTCTCTCCTGATAATACGTCCAAAGTATGAGAGACAAAGTCTTGCCATCCTTGTCTAGAAGAAGCGCTCTGGCTAAACTTCTTTCATTGTACCAGTCAGTCATCAGCTGCAGTCATCATTGTACCAGTTTTTCATTGTACCAGTCATCAGTACTTTCAATATTTTTCTTTAGTACCACAACTCATTTGGATTAATTCTTCTTCGTTCATCCTTATTCAGTGTCCAACAGTCATATGTTTGTAAGGCAACTGAAAATACTATGGCTTGTAACATCAAAGCCTTTCAAAACTCCAGAAGCCTCGTGCAACAAATTTACCCAAAGTATTATGCCTTCTGATCTCTTGACAGCAGCTTCCATGAGCATTAATTGTGGATCAAAGCAAGACAGATTTTTGACAAATTCAATCTTTTCTCCCTTTACCACGATGGTCCAGTTGTGAAGATTTTCGTTGTCTTGAATTGACTCATAATCCAGAATGAAGACCGCAATCCTTGTTCTTCAAGTGCATCGAGACCTCCTCATCTTCACCAAGCAAGGTTGTGTCATCTTCATACACTAGGTTGTTAATAAGCCTACCTCCAAACCTGATGCTACATTCTCCTTCATAAAAGCCAGCCTCTCTGATTCTTTCCTTAGCATACGGACTGCACCAGTACAGTGAGAGGCTACAACCATTTACAAGAACTACTCAAAGGAAATACTTAAGAGTAAATCTAACCAGAGAAACAAAAGGCCTATACAAAGAAAACTAAGAACACAAATAAAATCAACCGAAAGAAAAATAAATAAATGATAGAGTGCACCATGTTCATTATACAGAAAGACACAGCATTGTGGAAATATCAATAACACCCCAAAAGATCAATAGATATAATGCAAACCTGACCTAGTTTCCAATATAACTCTTTAAAGAGAGGTAAAAACCAATTACCAGCTTTATATGGAAAGAAAAGAGACACTCTAGAGTAAGAACAATACTAAGGAAAAACAAGGTAGGATACATTATACTTCTCAATCTCAAAACCTACTGAACAGCCACTGGAGTGGAAAAAAAACAGAAGGGGAAGAAGAAAAGAAAAAGCCTTTTAGTGTTTCAATAGACTCATAATCAATGGAATGGAATAAAAAAATCCAGAGGTAAATCCATCCGACTATGGATAGCTGGTCCTTGTAAAGGGTCAAAATGCATTATCTAGGAAAAAATAATATTAAAGTGGTACTGACCATGCTGGATACTCATTTATAGAAAAATTAAACTGGGTATATATCTCATATCATACATAAAAGAAATTCAAGATGAATTACAGATGTGAAACCTAGAGCTAGAGAGGTTATCACTGATACCACAGGGACACACATGAGAGCCGTAACACAGAGCTAAATACACGATCAAATGTAAGTGAGAACACTTCAAGAGCAGGAGACACGCTGGATCACTGGGGTCTTCCTAAGAGCAGGCACTGCTGTGCACCCAAGGTGCCACCAAAACATGGAAAGGGAAGCCACAGCCCGGGGAAATGTGTTTGCCAGTACCAACGCAGCAAGGGAACTGATCTATAGAATTTATAGAGAACTTGAACACAAGAAAAAGATAAATAATCCAATAAAAATTGAGAAACCATAAACGGAATTTCATAATGTCAACCAGGAGGCCAACAACCATATGAAGTAATTCTTATGATTATAAGATATTTAAGAAATTAAATCAACACAACAAAGGGATGACTATACTTCAGCATTAATAGCAAAGTTTATAGAAAAAAATGTAAAACAGCATACAAAAAAGGCTAGCAAGACTCCATATAAATCTGGTGGCACGGTAAAGTGATGCTGTCACTGTGAAAAATGGCGTAGCACTTCCTTAAATGTGGAAATAGAAATACCATGCGACCCAGCAAGCCATCTCCTTGGAAAATAAAAGCTGTCACACAATAAGAGCTGTGACACACACAGATACATGCACACTCGTGTTCCTGTAGCCCTCTTCAAAATAGCAAAAGCGATGGAGACAATCTAATGGTCAGCAACGGGAGAAAGGCTTCTCTAAGGTACATGCGCACAGTTGAATGCTACACAAACTAAACCGTGAACTTGTAAAACACCTGGAGCATGAATAAACCTAGAGGATATTTTGCTGAGTAAAATTAATCAGTTGTAACAGGGCAGGTAAAGTATGAAACCACTACTCTAAAAAGTAAAAAAAATCCACATTGAAAGAAATATTCTTTGATAATGATCAGAGGTTGAGGGCAAGGGAAGGTAGATTACGGACCAGAGGCAGGCATATTAACTACAGTAGAGAGGAAGGCAATGCATAAGAGCAGGGAGAGCAAAAATGACGAACGCTAGCCGGAGTCCCACAGCCAAAGTGAGCAGGTGTAAATACTGTTAATACCCAACCTTGCAATTAGGATGATTTCCAAGTAGATTCAGGATAAGCATGACGGCTGTAAGGTGTGGAAGGGAGACTGGGAGTATACCCATTAAGTATACTTGTTTGAAAACTGATTACTTGTACAGGCATGTTTACTATTGCCAAAAATACATCCACGAATGTAGTCAAGCATATAGGGGCCAAGTTCTGAAACCTTCTTAGATATAACCAAAAACCTTGAGGGAAGACGTTGTTAGAGCTGCGGGCTCAGGGTCATGGTCAACTGTCACACCAGAGTCCACGAAGGCAATGCTGTACATCCCACCTAAAGGAGTAGTGTCTTGTTCTTAAACGCTTTTGAGGGGTCATCCAAGTGAACTACTGGCTTTCCCCCTCTGGAAGAGTGAGGAAGAAATTTGAAGCCATATGGGAATAATTGGATCAATGAACTAGGGGTCACGCAAACACCTGTCTCTGTCACGCTGAGACCAGAAGAACTAGGCCGGCTCTACTACCACTATCGGCTGCTCTGAAAGGGGTCGCATCAGAATATTCCCAATAGAGCAGACGTATGAGGAACACTCAAAATAACAGAAACCACCAGGTTTCCTAATCAGACACAGGTGATTCTGATCATGGCCCTCGGTCACCTGTTAGATCCGGAAATGAACTCACTCCCATGGCGCTCAAGTTTCAGCCAGGCAAGAGACTGTTTTTTTTAAGGAGTACAATAATCCTAGAGATATACGTCCACCTTGAGACTCTAAAAGAGCAGCATCTTCCCAAGGACAACAGCCAGTGGGATTAGGAATGAGGTAGGAATGGGAACAGGCAACAGAGGGAGGAAGTAATCTTAGATCGTGGGAAATGCAATGAATGACATAAAATGTGTACGAACTCTTTAATGAAAAACTGATTTGCTCCGTAAACAATGGCAAAGTAAAAGGCTGAAGTTAAAAGAATTACAATTGTATAAAGAATTGTTAGCAGCAGGGCCTAGTCCTTAAAGAAGGACTTCAGACTTGATAAAACAGTCAGCGTAGAGGAAACACACCCTCAGGGTGATGGAGTGAACCAGTCGCTGCAAAACTTGGCTGAGCCACTGCAGTGATTGTAAAGGAGCGCCCTGCTGGGCAGCATTTCATTCAGTTCTACCTGATGACACGAGGAGCTGGAAGCGATGCAACAGCACCTACCCACTGACTACTCCCTGTATGGCCGCTATGTTGTTAGGTACCCTCACACTGGTTCCACCATCCCTATGCATAACAGAGTAAAGCACCTCCCATCCTGCTCCATCCTCACACTTGGTCTTCTGTTTGAGCCCTTTGCCGCAGTCACTTCACTGTGTCAATACATCTCATCAAGGGCCTTCCTCTTTTTCACCGCCCCCCTACTTTACCAAGCATTCTGCCCTTCTCCAGGGTCTGGTCTCTCCTGACAACATGCCCAAGGTACATGAGATGAAGTCTTGCCAGCCTTGCCTCTAAGGTGCTCTCTAGCGGCACTTCTTCCAGGACAGATCAGTCTGGTTGCTTTTTGAGAAGGGTATGTCACGTCCAATATTCTTCACCAACACCACAGTCAGAATACATGGATCCCCCCCTTACTCATTGTCCAACTTTACACGCATAGGAGGCAATTGAAAACACCATGGCTTAACTGGAGATCCCCTCATAGTGGGGCTTAGGAGAGGAGATGGGTCAGTCAGGGTGCAAGGTAGTACCGACGAAGAGCACAGCTTTCCCCCAGATCCTGGATGCTTCCTCCCCCCAACTACCATGATCCGAATTCTACCTTGCAGGGCTGGATAGGGCAGAGGTTGTACACTGGTACATATAAGGGCTGGAGGCACAGGGAACCCAGGGTGGATGATACCTTTAGGACCAGGGGTGTGAGGAGCGAGGCTGGGAGAGTGGAGGGTGAGTGGGTTGGAAAGGGGGAACTAATTACAAGGATCTACATGTGACCTCCTCCCTGGGAGAGGGACGGCAGAGAAGGGGGGGAAGGGAGACTCCGGATAGAGCAAGATATGACAAAATAACGATGTATAAATTACCAAGGGCACATGAGGGAGGGGGGAGTGGGGAGGGAGGGGGAAAAAAAAGAGGACCTGATGCAAAGGGCTTAAGTGGAGAGCAAATGCTTTGAGAATGATTGGTGCGGGGAATGTATGGATGTGCTTTATACAATTGATGTATGTATATGTATGGACTGTGATAAGAGTTGTATGAGCCCCTAATAAAACGTTTAAAACAAAACAAAAACAAACAAACAAAACAACAACAACAAAAAAGAAAACACCACGGCTTGGGTCGAGCACACCTTAGTCCTCACAGCGACATTTTATAGTTATTGTGTTACCTAGAGATGTGTTAATTCATTTCAGACTACTATCTTTAAGAAACTTCAAGGTTAATACTAGTACGTCAATTTTAGAAATAGACATAGGTTTATTACAATTAAACAAATTGCCAAACTCGCCTTGTTAAAAAGTCAAAGAATGAAAGCCAGGATAGGCGAGAAAGCCCTTATAATATTGCCAAGAAAGCTCCCACACACTGGCCTCCTCTAGTATCACTCGTACCATTCCCTAACACCTGTCCACATGTCACTGTCTTAGAACTTACGACACTCTATTCCACACGCAACTAAACATAGAGCATAATTCCAGATGCTGTGAAATTAAAGCAAGTAAGTTTAGGGAAGGAGAATTATGAGAGAATAGCTTGAATCCTCACTAAACAAAACTGTATTAAGTTAAGGAACAGGTTGAACAACCATAGCAGAACACATCTCAGAATATGGCTGAGAAGAGCAGCAACCTCAGAAGTCCTGAGCAGGAACACATGCGGGAGTTGGAAAAGTAGCAAGAAGACCTTCCTGGGTGGAATGGGAATGAGGTAGGACAGAGGGTGATGGCTACAGAACAAAGAACCTTAAGTAATAAGGCTCGAGTTTGCTTTCTACGTGGGACAAAAGGCCACTGCAAGTCTTGTTGGAGAAGGGCATGGTCAGATTTATTACTGGGAAGGGTGACTCTGGCTGCTGCAGAAAACACACTCAAGTCTGTCACACAGTTTTTCAAGATGAGAGCAAAATGAAATATGATTCCAACTTGATCTCCTCTCTCACTATATGGACTATGCTCATGAGAAAAATAGATAACTAGTGAATGAAGTGGATGTCATGAAAACACAGAACACGATATTTTAAGATAGACATTGCATGATATATCTTTTTGAAATCTTTTTTTAAAGGTGCAGACATTAAACATTTTCCAAAAGCTTATCTACACATTATTTATTGTTGTTCAACTGTGTAATCTAACAAGATACTGAGAAGGTTACTTAGAAGTTGTTTAATAGTGAAGATATTTTAAAAGCATACCCTTAGAAAATTATATATTCTACCTTTAGTTAATCAGCAGAGCTATCCGATGGTTTAAATATGGGAAAATATTTAAAAGAAACTGGGGAAATTATCCATGCAGTGTACTATTCCCAGGCAAAAGGTGATGGAATTCTGCTTATTGGTGAATTTACTGATGTTCTACAAAGCTACCTGGATAAAAAATGGACAAAAAATTCCAGCAGGATTTTGCGGAGGTTGAGTTTAATGCCATCCAGATTCAAATCATTAACCTAAAGATCCATAAGTCATAGGAGACTTTAATTTCCTTTTAAAAACTGCTTTATAGAGAAATGTGTGGAAAACATGAAACTAAAGGAGGGAAAGATATTACTCAAACCAAATCAGTTAAAAATAACTAGGAATATTTCTCCTTGTATAACATTTGAGTGTTGCATTTTTATAGAGATTTTGTTATACTATATATAAAAATTATATATCATATTAACATCCTAATTTTTTTACATTACTATGAGCTGTTCAAAATTCCCTCATGGATTGAATCTTGGCTACATAAGTTTCCATGAAAAAAAGTAACAGGGCTATTGGCATCTTTATTACTCTTCTACATGTTCTAAATAAATTTCTATGCATGAAATCTCCAAGTTGAGTTTTGAAAATTGGCATTTGGCTTCTGTGATCCCTGAAAAAATCTCTAAGTTTGTGTTTTCAGTCTTTGTCCACCATCATGCGGTGGGGATAGTCACAGTGATGGCCCACAGGAATTCAACCCTCGGTGTGTGTCGAGTTGGAATGAAGTCCTTGAAATCTGAACTTGTAAGCGTTAAGAATTAGGATCAGCATAAATGTGTTTCCCATACACAGGTTATTAGTTGACCCTCTTCCATGGTTTCTCTGACAGCAGTCATTCCTTAATGGAAATCTTTACTTCTCTACTGGATTTGATCAGAAATAAATAACATGATAAGTAAAGGTGTAAGCACAGGCTCATGGAATCAACAAAACGGGTAGCAGATGTCCAAAGCATATAACATGTGCAATCCAAGCAGATAAGATATAGGGAAAAGAGAACATCAGAGTGGAAGGGAACTGGGAGCGACTAAATGAAACTAACATTTAAAAAAATGTTGAATGCAATAACAGTTATATTTTCTGGTTCATTTTGGACCCATCAGTTATAACTTCACAATCAGCTCTTATTGACCACATGAGAATGGTAGTCATCTGCACTATAATCAGGTGGCTCATGACATTATCCGATCCTGTACAAAGTTAACTTACACTTAGCGTCATGTTGAGCATACCCTTGAAATTGTACTATGGTATTTAGAACAGCCCTCGCTCCAGCTGGGAACCAACAGCAGTGGTTCAATGAACTAAGAAGATGCAGGATCACAGGACAGAAAGTGAATATGGACATTTTAAAGTATGATTTTAAGAAACAAGGATCATGGATATCTGGGAAGGGCTCACCACCAAACATTACAAAACAAAAATAGTGAAATCTTTCCAAGTGACTTAAAAGTACTATTTCTTTTGACTACCTCAGGCCTTAATTTTTTTAGCTACCAATTTCCAAATAAAATGTTTGTGCTAATGCCTAAATTCAAATGTAAATTGCATTTTAATAAATTGCCTTTATTTTCAATTATTCAAATGCACTTGCTATGATAAAACCAAATTTTAAAAGCAACATAATTTAGCATCTTGGTAAATGAAATGAAAACAACTAAGTGGAGTACAAAGATAAAAGTTCACAGAATATAAAACAAAAAGGATTTGTGAACCCATATAAAAAACAATTCCAAAATTAAGTTCCTTCTTCAAATTAAATGAAGAGATTTATTTCATTATACACTCAGGCTTAATGGGTTCAAATCATTGGACTAGTATAGCTAGTGCTAAAGTTATTAATAGAAATACATCATAATCTGTTCCAAATGCTACATACAGTCCTGGCTGTAGTAAAATAATAGTAATAATGTTGAAGAAAGTGCAACTATTTCAGTATCTGAAATAGCCACCTCCGCAGATTCCATTAGAACAGAAACACGGCTCCTACTTGTGGAATCATTTTCCTTCTAATGATGCAAACTATTTGACTGATCAAGGGCCAACTTATGGCAGTATCACAGTGAGCCATTGAAAATGTGTCCGAAACTTCTGGATAATAAACAAACAAGTTTCACTAGTCAGGATCTATTTTTAGAGACAAAGCAAATGGTAAAAATGATAAGGCATGGCTACTGTATTCTCCATGGCTTTGCATATTGTTTTATTTGCAAAGCAGTCAGTTTTAAGCCATCCAATTCTCAATTTTCTATGGGCAGATTTAGCAATCGGTGAGACTCAAATAGGAATGAGAAACAGGGGAAGAGTTCAATGAACAGAGATCATATTTTGGGTCTTAGCATAACTCACAAACTGAAAACATGGGGTGGGGGTGTCATGAAGTACATATTTATTTTAGAAATATATATATAGTGAAAATTGCTCTGATGGAATGAATGATGCCTCAAATGGGCTTCCACACAGAAGGAATGGGTACAGAGGGTGGTGGATTAAAGGAGGCACACCTGAGTTAACTATTACTGATGCAGAGGGATGGATGCAAAAGAGTTCACTACATCTTCTGTCAGCTTTTTCATATATTTGAAATTCTTCATAATAAAATGTTAGACTGTCAAGTGGGAAGTAGTTCTAAGCTTTCTGTGTATGCCGGGAGTAGGCATCATGATGTCATCCTAAGGCATATGTTTAAAAGTATTTGATGAATATTATCTTCAAGAAAGTCAATCATTTCAATCTTGCTTTCCTCCTTGACAAAATGGGCAAATGATATTTAGCTCTCATGGTCATTCTAAGGGTTAAAAAAATCACAAACAGAGGAGTATTTCTTATATAAACTGTACAGCGCCTTAAGGCTGAAGGAGCAGAACTAGAACTTCTGCGACCATGTGCTCTCCATCTGCATTCTGACCTTGATTTGTTCCCTGCACTGAGCTACTAAACTCGTGGGTAGATCCCAGCACATCCATTCCCTGCTTAGGGACAAATTACCAAATGGTAGTGTAATTGCCATGGGAAAATTATGACTCTGTTCTGAATTATCTCCATCATAAATCCAAAACCAGTCAAACAAGCTCTGTCACCAGAGCGACAGGCCTGCTCTATAGTGACAAGAGTCCCACATACAAGTGCCCATAAATCCGTGAGTACCACCGCCCTCCAACGTCATCCTGAAGCAGGCGTTCACGTCAGATGCGGAAAGCCAGGCTGGCAGCATGTTGGGCACCACTGTGGAAACAATGCAAATGAGGTGATAGACAGCCGTCAGCAAGAGAAAGCCCCTTCATCTGCCTCTTGTCGACTGTACACGTGGCTGCAGGAAGCTGTTTGTTTGCTTCTGCATATTTTTCTACTGCATTGAAGGGGGAGGGGAGAGGGCGTATTACAATTAAGAAGCTTAATAGGCACTCGGGTCTCTTTCTTTTAACTTGAATCATTTCTGTTACTAGAGGTATAAAAGCCTGTCGAAGAAATAAACTTCTCTCAAGCAATCACAGTGAGGGACATGACAAGGACCAGAGAAGGACACATCTTTGTGCGAGTCCTTATTTTCTTCTCTAGTCTTGGGGGAATGTTCATCTTGACTTAACAGAGAGATGAAACATCGACTATAATTCCTCATGATGTACAGAGGTATTTTCCTGCCTCTCAGAATGTTATACTCTATTTCAAATTAGAGTTAAAAGCCACCCAATCCCATTGCAGATGAAATGTGGGCAGTAAAAAAGATTTTTTCTATGGGAGAGCGAGGAGGGACATCAACTAAAAGGCGGGTTCTGTTGAAAAGCTAGCTGGGCTACCCTGAATTCAGCGGTGAGAAGGAAGGTATGCTGGTTAGTTTTTGTTTGTTTTGACACTTTGCTCTCTTTCTTCAGGGGTTCAAGTACAGAGAAAGGGTAAAGGTACACCCATGGCTGAGCTGTGACATGTACACAGTAGACGCTGCACTGAAACAATGCTATGAAGTTACTTGAGAACTTACACCTGCAAAGGACTTTGTATTTATACCTCACCATTTTATATTCTTAGAATTATTATACACTGGAATAGTGTTTAAATCAAATCAAATTAAGCAAAAAATACATGAAGTTTCTCTATCACCTGGAGATTTTTTTTCTAGGTAACAGTAACTAAGAGACAATTTATAAATCTCTCCAGGCAAAGAGGGATGAAGGGAAATTGCTTTCTCTAGCAAGAGTTTGCACTAGACTACAAAACTAACGGTTGATATTTCAACCCACTCAGCACAGCCATGAAGAAAACTACGGCGACCTGTTTTGGTACCATCGATGGAGGTGAGAAAATTGCTCTCTGACCAGCGGAATGGCAACATCTCTACTGTATCTCAATTTAACATACAATTTTGTTTCTGAAAATACACTATTTATATAGAAATTTTATTAAACTGGGGATCTTTAGGTTAGGAATATAAACCATAAGCTTTCTTTGATTTTTCTTTAATGCTGATGATATTCAAATAAAGTTTAGGAAAGAGTAATGATTATGATGTTCTAACTCAATGATGAATAACAATTCAAGGACATTAATGGTATGGATTTACTATTTTCTATCAGTGACACTCATTAATTAAAATAATCATCCTTCGTTACTATCTGAAAATTATCCCTCATTACCATTTGTAAGAGGTAATTTTCTAAAGTAGAAGCATCAATAAAATAACAAAGAATGACAAAAATACAATCTAACAACAGTGATATGTGCTCATATTCTAAATATGAAAATCCAAATAAGTATATATCTTTTTTAAATTATCAAAATATCTTATATTTTCCTGAAATAATGGTATATAATTCAAGATTATTAATGAAGTTGCAAGTCACATGAAATTGAAAAGATGAGGGGGTGTAGGGAGGGAGGGGAAAAACGAGGACATGATGCCAGGGGCTTAAGTGGAGAGCAAATATTTTAAGAATGATGAGGGCAATGAATGTACAAATGTGCTTTACCAATTGATGTATGCATGGATTTTGATAAGAATTTTATGAGTCCCTAATAAAACGATTAATAAAAAAAAGAAATTGAAAAGGTGAGAAAATACCGTCAAGTTAACTGAATCATATTTATAAAAGGTCTAAAATATAAATTTAAAACAAAACAATATCATTATTATTTAACACACAACACTGGAAAAACAATAATTTTTATAAGACTCATATAGTAATAAGAAAAAAGATGACTGATAAAATAGTTCATTAAAAATTATAGTTTTAAGAAAAAAATGCAAAATTCATAGAACCTAAGTGGCTAAAAATCACCATAACACGTAGACTCACTGTTATTTTGTTCTAAAAGAAAATATCTCAATTAAAATATAAAAGAATCAATTTATTCTTTCTTACCTGATTTGTCAGTAGTTTAACCAGTATCCACTGAATCCTACAAGCATTATGAATAAGCCAGGTATTTACACTTTCTATAATATCTCTTGTCTTTATGGAGCTTTATTTATTGACTTTTAAATTTCTTTCTTGGTATAAAATTTTATTTTCATTGTTCCAAAGGACAGCATTGATTCTGCAGCTCTGGGAGATGCACATATCTGATCAGAGCACACAGGAGCAGATGAAGGGGCAGGAGGAGAGAGTGGAACACAGCCTGGCCCACCAGGCCGTGAGGATGATATTCCTGAGTAGAGCAGCCAATCCACAGAGAGGACAACATGGCTAGCCCCACTACGAGACATAATGCCCCTCAGTGACCAAGGGTGATACAGGGGACAGCACCGGAGACACAGTGTGTGAATTGCACCTGACCTGATCCCACCACACTGAGGCAAAGCACTGGGGGAGTGCAGCAGAACAGCAAGAGAATGGAGAGGCAAGGTCCCCAGGGAATGCTGAAAGTGGACTTTGGGGCCAGGGCGTGGTGCCCCAACAGACTGGACTGGAAAACGCTCCTAAGGGCCAGCAAACGATCCCTGAACTAACTACAACCTTTTCTCTTGAGAACTGTTTTGTTCTGTTCTTTGTCAGTGTTTTTTTTTTTTTGTTTTGTTGTTTTGTCTGGTTGTATACTGTTGCTCTGTTTTCCTCTTTCTTGTTTTCGTGCACGTTAGAGTCTCCACAGGTCTGTCTGAATAGGACAGGCAGGATGAACTATCTGGAGGAAAAACAACGGGACCAACAGTTCCAGGGGGACTTGGGGTGGGGGGGTAGGGGGGTAAGGAAGTGGTGTTCACAAACACAGGGACAAGGGAACAACATGGGACCCAAAATGGTAGCGGGGGGGGGGGGGAGTGGCAGGCCTGGTGGGTAATGATCAAGGGTAAGGTTGCGTAGAGAAGAGGTATACTCTAACCCAGGTGGTGACGAAGCATGGTAGTAGGGCAGGAGGAAAGTCAAGGGAGATGGAGGAAAGAGCTAGGAGTCAAAGGGCATTTATGGAGGTCTAGACAAAGACATGTACATGCAAATATATATAGGAGGATAGGGAAATAGATCTATGTGTCTATATTTATAGGTTAAGTATTAAAGTGGCGGAAGGACCTTGGGCCTCTACTCAAACACTCCCTCAATGCATGAATATTTTCTTTTATTAAATTGGAACTCTATGATGCTCACTCTCCCGACACAACTGCTGGAGCCAAAGTCGGTGAACAAGTAAATGTGGTGAAGAAAGCTGATGGTACCCGGCTATCAAAAGAGATAGTGGCTGGGGTCTTAAAGGCTTGAAGATAAACAAGCGGCCATCTAGCTCAGAAGTAACAAAGTCCACATGGAAGAACACACCAGCCTGTGTGATCAAGTGGTCCCAAGGGATCAGTTAACAGGCATCAAAGAACAAAAAATCATATAATTGGCTGCACACCTCCATGATAGGATCGCTGAAGACAAATGGGTGCATAAGCAAATGTGGTGAAGAAAGCGGATGGTGCCCAGCTATCAAAAGAGATAGTGTCTGGGGTCTTAAAGGCTTGAAGGTGAACAAGAGGCCATCTAGCTCAGAAGCAAAAAAGCCCACATAGAAGAAGCACACCAGCCAGTGCAATCACGAGGTGCCAAAGGGACGAGGTCTAAGGCATCATGCAAAAAAAAAATGATGTGTGTGTATATGTATATATATGTGTGTGTATGTATGTATGTATATACATACCATATTGAATGAAGGGGGAAGTGGAGACCCAAGGCCCAAGTGTCGGCCAATGGAGATCCCCTTATAGAGGGGTTTAGGAGAGTAGATGGGTCAATCAGGATGCGAGGTAGTACCGATGAAGAACACAGCTTTCCCCCAGATCCTGGGTGCTTCTTCCCCCCAACTACCATGATCTGAATTTTACCTTGCAGGGCTGGATAGGGCAGAGGTTGTACACAGGTACATATGAGGGCTGGAGGCACAGGGAATCCAGGGTGGATGATACCTTCAGGACCAAGGGTGTGAGGGGCAATGCTGGGAGAGTGGAGGGTGAGTGGGTTGGAAAGGGGGAACTTATTACAAGGATCCACATGTGACCTCCTCCCTGGGAGAGGGACGGCAGAGAAGGGGGGTAAGGGAGACTCCGGACAGGGCAATATATGACAAAATAACAATGTATAAATTACCAAGGGCACATTAGGGAAGGGGGAGCGGGGAGGGAGGGGAAAAAAAAAAAGGACTTGATGCAAAGGGCTTAAGTGGAGAGCAAATGCTTTGAGAATGATTGGGGCAGGGAATGTATGGATGTGCTTTATACAATTGTATGTATATGTATGGATTGTGATAAGAATTGTATGAGCCCCTAATAAAATGTAAAAATAAATAAAGACTTAAAGAAATAAATTTTAAAAATTTATTTTCATTGTAAGCTTTAAATTGGAGTTTCATAATTCAATGACTCAAGGATGCCATCAGTTTTTCTGATATGTGATAATGTGATTACACGTATGATCATGTATCTACTGGAATTTTTTTGCTAATAAACATCTGAGTAAGCCTGAATGTTCCTTTTTCTTCATCCTAAAATCCAGTGTGTTCAACAGAAAATATCTTAATTTTAATCCTCTTGTTTTGTTTTCTAAAACACCTGGTACCCTTTCAATATACATATGTACATACTTATTGTAAGAACACTGAGCTTCCAGGTATTAAATGTCTTTACCATTTGTATCTCCTCTTCATCTGACATTTCCAGAATTATCAAGTGTGTTGCACACACACAAATGATGCCTGTTTACATAGTCATTGCATAATGATGATTACCTATTTCCTATTTAATTTATCTCAACTATCGGAGACATACTCTATATATCCTTTTGGTGTTCCTTGTGCTTATAGTATTCTTAGATTTTATATGATTCTCTTCTAATGCTAGATCAATTTTATTCTCCTTATCAGAGTATTTAATTTTTCTATCCTTGCTTCAAACTCTCATTTTTGCTTTTTTAAATAGTTTTATTAGGGGCTCATACAACTCTTATCTCAATCCATACATACATCAATTGTGTAAAGCACATTTGTACATTCATTGCCCTCATCATTCTCAAAACATTTGCTCTCCACTTAAGCCCCTGGCATCAGGTCATCTTTTCCCACCCTCCCCACTACCCCCTCCCTCATGAACACTTGATAATTTATAAATTATTATTTTCTCATATCTTGCCCTGTCTGACGTTTCCCTTCACCCACTTTTCTGTTGCCTATCCCCCAGGGAGGAGGTCACATGTAGATCCTTGAAATCGGTTCCCCCTTTACAACCCACCCTCCCTCTACGGTCCCAGTATTACCACTCATACCACTGGTCCTGCAGGGATCATTTGCCCTGAATTCCCTGTGCTTCCAGTTCCTATCTGTGCCAGTGTACAACCTCTGGTCTAGCCAGACAGACTTGCAAGGGAGAATTTGGATCATGATAGTTGGCGGGGGGGGGGGGGCAGGGAGGGAGGAAGTATTTAGGAACTAGAGGAAAGTTGTATTTTTCATCAGTTCTACATTACACCTTGACTGGCTCGTCTTCCCCCCTCCCCCCAGACTCCTCTGCAAGTGGATGTCCAGTGGCCGACAAATGGGCTTTGGGTCTCCACTCCGTGCTCCCCACCTCATTCACTATGGTAAAATTTTTGTTCTGATGATGCCTGATCCCTTCAACACCTCGTGATTGCACAGGCTGGTGTGCTTCTTCCATGTGGGCTTTGTTGCTTCTGAGCTAGATGGCCACTTGTTTACCTTCAAGCCTTTAAGACACCAGATGCTATATCTTTTGATAGCTGGGCACCATCAGCTTTCTTGCCACATTTGCTTATGCACCCATTTTTCTTCAGCGATGGTACCATGGAGGTGAGCACACAATGATATGATTGTTTGTTCTTTGATGCCTGATACCTGATCCCTTCAGCACCTCGTGATCACACAGGCTGGTGTGCTTTTCCATGTGGGTTTTTTTTGCTTTTGAGCTAGATGGCCCCATGTTTACCTTCAAGCTTTTAAGACCCCAGACGCTATATCTTTTGATAGCTGGGCACCACAAACTCTCATTTTAATCTCTTAGAATTAAGAGAGGGATACTTTTAACATGTTCTGCATGACATTTGTAGTTGTGCTGAATCATGATTTTAGCTCTCCTTGTTAATAATTTTCCCCATAGTTGCTAGGTTTTTATGCTAGTTTATGCTTAAATATCCTTTGTATTTGACGGGGAAAGTCTTATTCAATAGAAGTGGTTGCTGAACAATTATGGCTAAAGAGCAATCATGTAGAATAGTTTGAAGCCAATGCAGTTTACATCAAGGGTGTTATTTCAGACCTAGTTCTAATCAAATCAACGGTTCCATCTGTTTAGAGGCATATTTCTGCTCCATAGTCCCATTTCAGAATATGCTGGAAAGCTGTGTGATTCACAGTTCAACCCTGTGTATTGCAGGTTATCACGGTGGTGATTTAGCATGTAATTGTTTCTCTCCAGCTGTCTCAATTAATGGTTGCCAAGTCAATTGCCATATACACACTTCTTCCACATTCCACCATTTTTGCACCCTTTTTCTTGTAAAAATATGGGGTTTGTAAATCTCTTACAGGCTTGACTGCTTCCTGCTCTTCCATGTGTAGAAAGATTTCACCATGTAGTCCATCAAGATTTCATTCTTCCACACAAGGCCTTCTACTCCTGGAGACCTCGGTGCTCAGTAAACTATAGAGAGGAGACCCATAGATTCTTGTATCGATTCTCAGAATCCTTTTGACATTTTGACTAGAATTCACTGTATTTTCAGTCGTTCTCTTTTTTTTGGTCTGTTTTGATAACTTATAGTTTTTGGTGCCTGTGTATGAGCGTAGCAAAAATATTTGTTTTATCTTTTCCATTTATTTTGTCACTAACGGTGAGTCATGGGGTAAGTAGAAGAGAACAAAATCATGTAGCATTTCACTTCCCATAACTGAAGTCCTTAAAAGGCAAATAATCAAACCACTACATATATTTTAAAAGTGAAGCTAATAATAATTCTATGAAATTTGTACCAAAATTAGCACACTCATATATTCTGGTAGCACATTCAGTTGGTATGAATCAGCTGACTCTTTACCAAAAATCATTTCTCTTTTCATCGGGAGGAAATAATGAAACTTCAGTTTTAAAACTTCCTTTAAAATAAATGATACCATGTGATTATTGCCTACATGAGTCTTTACCATGTGATTTCTGTGTATTGTTTTTTGTTTTGTTTTAACTACATGACTGTTCTCATGTGAGACTTTGGGTCTCTGCTCAAGCCCTGCCTCAACACAAGAACACTTTGTTCTAACAACCTGGAATTCTGTGAGGCTCACCCTCCTGGTGTAATGCTGAAGTCAAAATGGGTGCATAAGCAAATATGGTGAAAAAAAGCTGACGGTGATCAGCTATCAAAAGATACAGCATCTGTGGTCTTAAAGGCTTGAAGTTAAACAAGCAGCCATCTAGCAGAGAAGTAACCAATCCACATGGAAAAAGCACACCAGCCTGTGTGATCACGAGGTGTCAATAGGATCAGGTAACAAGTATCAAAAGACCCAAAATAAGCAACAAAAAATGTGTTGAGAACAAAGGGGGTCAGTGCAGAGACCCAAAACCTATCTGTAGACAATAGGACAGATCCTCACAATAGGGTCCCAAGAAAGGGAGGAGTCAACAAGGGGGTAGGAGAGCACTGGTGAAACACACAATATTCCTCTGGTTCCTTGAGGCTTACTTATCCCCAACTATCATGACCCCAGTCCTGCCTTTCACTGTGGGCCAGATCACAGCATGAACACAGGTACAGATAAGACCTCATGACACACTGGATCCAGGTCAGATGAAACCATCAGAGACAGAAATGAGAGTAGCGATACCAGGGTGGTAGGGAGAACATGAGGAGAGGTGGGAGGTAGGGGGGACCAGTCACAATGATTGATACATAAACCCTCACCCCCAGGGGAATAAACAGCAGAAACCATTGGTGTAAGATATAAAAATAATAATTATTTATAATTTATCATGGGTCATGAGAGGGGAAGAGGGGGAAGGAGGGAAAAAAGAGGAGCTGATACCAAGGGTTGTAATAGAAACTAAATGTTTAGAAAATGATGATGGCAACATACGTACAAATATGCTTGATACAATTCATGTACGGATTGTTATAAGAGCTGTGAGAGCTTCCAATAAAATGATCTTAAAACAACAACAGCATAAAAACCCCACATGCTTGTTCTCATGTGAGTCTCTTTTAAGCTGCTGTATTAACAACTACCAGATGTTTCTTTGTGTCTGATATCCTTCTAGCTGGTTGGAACGGAGACAATACATCCCAACGAACTTTTGGAGTGACTTGTTAGCAGTCATTCCTGGAAGAAAGTCTACATGATCCATAAATAGATCCAAGAATGGATATGGAGCTCCCCCTTAATCCTAGCTCTAATCTAAGATCAATTAGTTCTCATGACATGACCCTGTAAGATACTTGTCCTAAAGAAGAAAGCAAAGAAGATATGGTGCTATACCAGTGTGGTGAAGAAATTTGATAGTGCCTGGCTATCAGCTAGAATGGCATCTGGGGTCTTAAAGGCTTGTTTCCAAACAAGCAGCCATCTAAGTGAGATGTCAACTAAATCCACAAGGACGAAGCACACCAACACCCGTGCCCTAAGGACTGTAAATTATATAATCCAAAGCAAAAGGAGGGAATGATATCAGAACTTACATTGTGAGATTCAGGTTTGCAGAAGGCGACAGATGACAACATATTTTTGAGATCTATAACTAAGCCTCCAGTGAATTCCCTCTGACCATAATAAACTGGATACAAAGAGAGAGTACTGGAGAGGTGACATAGCAGATTAAACTGACAAACCTCACTTGAATGATTAAAACCTTATCACTTGATCTGGTTTCAATATTTTCTGTTTATTTGTTTGCATATTGAAGTTTATCTCTGAAGTATTCTGTTATCATGGGTAGCCTTAAGGAACCTTTGTAATATGTTTTTCAGTATATGAAACCAGGATTGATGAACCTGTAGAAACAAAATTAGAATAAGGGTCCCTGGGGTAAACAGTGGGGAAGTTGGGGTAAAGGGGAAGCAAATATCAAGAGGTTCATGAAGGACAAAAGTGTTTTGAAACTGATGGTGGTAGCAATTGCATAATACTGCTTGATGTGACTAAACTATGGAATGGTATAATGTCTGGATTAGTTACTAATAAAATGGTTTGGGGAAAAATAAACAAAAATCTAAACAATAGTTTACCTTGACTAGTAAATAATTTATGCTTTCAATAATGTGTTCTTTTGAGACATATATGAGATCAAACTGACAAGTGCAGCATGGAAAATTAGATAGGAATCTTAGGGCAAGTGGACTCCAGTTCGTGGGGGAAGAATAACTTGTGTGAGTGCAGAAGAGAAACACCCCACCCAAAGCACGGGTGAAAACTTCATGCAACATGGAAACTAGATTGGAGAACCAGAGGACAACTAACGACAACATGGGTACCATATTAAATAGAATGTGACCAAACAATGCCATTGCTCAATTTGTGTGGAAAGTCTCAGAATGTAACCAGGCTTCTTTTGTAAATTTCTTCAAGAACCCAATAAAATAGCAAAAAATGGACTCAAATGATAAAACATGGGTGTACATTACAAAGAAATACACCCTAAGAAATTTACACTGAAGTAAACTAAAGTATAATGGTATAATATGAACTAACTATTTACCTGGCCTCCAAACCTGAGCTCAGTGTTATGGTGTACCTCCCCAGCATGCCATGCTTGACTGAGGATGTAGTTTGGTCATACATATATTCCTTAATATGCTTTACTAGCAAAAAAATAGATTGAGCACTTATAGTGGCTGGGATGTAGTGAATGCTTTGAATTAAACAAACTTATGGCATAGATACTGTATTAGCGATATATTATAGACAGAGGAATTTAGGATCAAAGAATTCAATAACTTGCTCACAGTCACATGTTACTGGAGCTGAGAATTAATACTCCTATTTAATTATGGAGCTTGTGCTCTTCACGAATATAATTTCTCAAAACTAAAAATTAAAACACAAGAGCAGTTATGAGGGCAGGAACTTTGGTTGTTTTACTGGCTGTTTTATTCTTTGCTATTTACTCTTGTGTCTATACTAATTTCTGGCACATAGTGTTTATTAAATATTTGGTGAACATATGAAATGTAACACTGTTGAAAGAACATTTTGAAGCAAAATTTCATCCTATCCTATATGTATTTTCAACCCGCATGTATTTCCAGTTGTATAGGCTAAAACTACCATATAGTTGCAATATACTGCTAACGAACTTTGTATTACAGAATTCAGTATTTGTAAATTATTCTTAGTAACAAGCATCAAACACTAAAATTAAAAAGGTCAACACACTAAAACCATTTGGAGAACTTCTAATGCTTCCCACTATTTTCATTTTGCCTGTTTGTAAAGAAGCTCTCATATTACTTATTTGTGAGAATACACAATTTATTTCAAACTCACTATTTACATTGGTAAACTGAATAATACATATATATCACAAGGTAATAGTAAATACAGACTAATTACATGAATATAAAATACTTTATTAGCTTATATGCTTTTTATAGTTTCATAATGATTAATAAAGGACACATTTTTACTTTACCTTTGGCATATAGTTGAAGTTGGAAAATTTCTTAATATTTCTGCTTCAAACATTTGTAACTTCATATTGTTGGATGTGATAATTATTTAATACAGAATTTATAGAATTCACATGTTTTCAATACTTATCTTCAGTGACATTTTCCTCCATTAGGAAAACAACTTAAATTTATGTACTAAACATCAGCTTTTGTGCTCAAATTTTAAATTTCTCTATCTGTGCTCATATGACAACAGTATGTCAAAACTAATCTTCCTGAGACTAAATATGGTAATTTCATCATGGCATGAACTAAGTACCATGACTCTGTTATATATCTACTTTTATCATTCTACATTCAAATACCATGACTCTGTTATATATCTACTTTTATCATTCTACATTCCACCTATCATCCATCTATCTATCTATCCAGCTACTTCCCTACCAAACCTACCCACATATGTACACACTTACCTACCTACCAACTCCCTAATATTTACACTACATATATAATTTATTGAAAACCACAGGTGCCTGGGTCTAATGAAGCTCAAATTTTTATGTGTATTTCTCCGCTCGTCACCCTTATAAGAAATAATAATCTATTAATATCAAGATCCAACAGAAGCCAGGAACATTTAAAAAATGGAATCAGGCACCTTAAGAAAGTAAAAGCAGAGTGGGCTGGGAATGCAGCTCGCGAGTTGCTCTGCTCAGTGACCACATGCCTGTAATAGCATTCACTACCCACTGAAAGAGGAGAAGGAGCAGCTTCTTCCATAGACCATGGATAAAATTCATGATCTGCCCTAGGCGTCTGCAATTAACTTCCAATACATTGGTGACTTGGAATGCAGAGTCAACTAATCTTCGCCTGTTCTTTCTTTCTGCTTGGCATTTCTGACAGTCTTCCCAAGAACGTCTCGCTAATGGCGAGTGTGTTCAGCGAGCAAACGGAACACCTTCTGACGCTCAAGCGTGGTTCTCCTCGGGGACCATTAGCCTGGCCTGCAGTTGCCCGATCAAGACTGCAGTCCTAACATATGTTCTACCTTACTGAAATCTATTTTCCCCCTTTTGGGCAGCCCAGACTCCAACCTAAGTGACATGGAAATTTGATGCCGAACTTCCGTTAATCCTAAACTCTAATGGGGTGAAGCACCTGAGCAGCCACGGCTCGCTGCCTCCCTTCACTCAGATGCCTGAATCAACTCCATTCCAGATCAGTCTCAGTCTAGAAAGGAAGAATCCAATCTGCTAATCAAATGTGGTTTGATTCTGGAGGGCACGGTGCTATTTCGTAACTCCTGAGTCGGCCTGCACTTTTATCTTTAAACAATATCCAATAGGCTTTGGCAAAATTCCACTCAGTCCGATTTTCCTAATCTGATGTTTTCTTACCACCAGAACAGTGAGAGCCTTTTCACTGACACTCCATTCCCTATGAGAATATTTCAAGCATTCCACACAGGGTAGTCCAAATCGAATGCAATTAACAGCGTACATGATGTATTTAAAATCATCTCCCAAGATGTGAAGATTTACCACCCAAGCCAAAGTTTGGCTTAGTTTGAATTGATCCCTCCCCTTGTTTTCCTTTCCTCTCACTTCAAAACATCACCTCTTCAAACTGAAAAACGTAACCTTCTATAGTTTCACTGCAAGCAAAAACTATCATAAGCTGTTAATTATCGATCATGTTCCAATTATCTTTGAACGTCTTAAACAAGATAGCACTGCTACCTTGGATAAATAAGAGACCAAAAGTAGATTTGATAAATTCTGGAAGAAAATTATGAGTAGATCCTTTTGTTGTTGTTATTGGATATTTGTTTGTTAAGGAAAATGATTATCATAAGGGGCTCTATGAATCTCCATTTTGAGCTAGAGATATATTACAAGACAATATAAAGTAATGCATAATTACTTTTAATAACTCCTGTATTGATTTCTATATCCATATATTCCTTATTTTAAATATGCCTTTCTAATTCATTGCAATAGAATTGAAAGGAGATTTTTTGTGTATCCTTCAAAGTGATTTTTTTTCAAAGCTATGTATTTAATTTTTTTTTTACAACACAAACTTATCACCTTCAAAGTGTTCTACATTATACGTAATACATTTTTCAAATTTGTGATTCCATTCTTGGAAACATTTTCCAACTCATCTGTTTGGATAGTTGATAGCACTTCCCTCATTTTTGTTCCCTCACCTCTTCTATGTCATCAAATCACTGTCCTTTCATGTCCCTCTAAATTCTCAGAAACAAAAAGTAGTCACAGGGAGTGAGGTCAGGTGAGTTAGGTGCATGGGGCAAGAGAGGCATGTTGTTTTTGCCCAAAACCAGCACACTGAGATGACTGTATGAGCAGGTGCATTGTTGTGGTGGAAAAACCAGTCCCCCGTCTGCCACAAATAAAGCCGTTTTTGGTCACCTTTTATGGTTACGTTTTATGCCACCTTTTTAGAATCTCTAAGTAGAAAGTTTGATTAGCAGTCTGACCTGGTGGGAGGAACTCCAAAGGCACTAGGAGTCGACATTTGCATCCGTTTGGGATGTTAAAAGACATCCAGAATGGGGTTTGTCATCATTCAATACTCCACCTTCTTTGAAATGAGAAACCCACTCAGACACTTGAGTTTTTCCCATAGCGCTGCCGTTGGAAGCTGTGTTCAACGTCACAACAGTTTCTGTGGCATTTTTACAAAGCAGGAAACAGAATTTCACACCCGCCTGCTGTTCTCTTAAATCAACCATCACGAAAAAGAGGTCCAAGAGCAGCGCTTCTCCACCTTCCTGACGCCGAGACCCTGTCACACAGGTCCCCGTGTGGTGGTGGCCCCCAACCATAACATTTTCATTGCTACTTCATCACTGTCATTTTGCTACTGTTATGAATTGGGTGCCCCTGTGAAAGGATCGTCCAAACCCAAAGTAGGTCACGGCCCAGTTTGAGAACCCTTGCTCTATAGGGATCCAGAGGAGGGCTGGTGGGTGTTATCCACTGACCTTCAAATTAGCAACACAACACTTTTCACGCAGTGTCTGGATGCTTGTGTGAAAGAAATCGATGAATGTGGTGAATTGTGAGATGATAGACAGGAAATAAATATGATGTCTAGTGATTGTGAAGTGGCTGTCAGTACAGGCTGGGCAGGCGTGCATACTAACAACCACAGCCATGGAACATGTGCTGAGGCCGATGAAGGGTGTTGACTAGACCAATATGCTGTGGCTTGTTTTTATCCCTAAAACCAATTCATGGAGTGATAATTCCAATTCTTCCTCGCTTTATAGCCAAGGCTCTTATCAATCAGGAAAGTAAAAGGCATTCAGTAGACTGAGGTAAGTGCTCCTTGTACAAAGAAAAGGAAAGCTAGACAGCAGTGAACTTCTAGAAAATAGTGAGGATCAACAGAGTGACTGTCAAAATTAAAGTAAAATGAAGAAACAAAAGTGGATTTGAGAATTTATAATCACAAACAACCTATATAATTCCAAACAATTTGCACCCAATTGCAATGACCATTCTCTTTGGGGCAATAACCAGTCGTGTTCAGACATGACCGCAGTGGTGTTCAGGTGAATGCTAGGAATTACACAGAGGCAGAACTTCTCCCAGGAAGTAGTGAAAACAGATTTTATCTAAGAGCCACATTTTTACAACTACCTCATTCTACTTTGGCTGAATAAATAACTAGGGGATTACAGACCATATTGTTTTTTTAATATTCAGTACTGTGGCTGGCAAACAGCAGAGTTCTTGGATACTCTTGCACAAGTAAATGATTAGTTATATTTATTTTCCAATCTGCCAAATATCTATTGACCATTGATAAGATTATGGAATTCCCAAACTAAGGAATAATAACATTGAAAATTCTCATAACAGTGCTTTTAAATAAAGATGCAATATAATGGTATAGAACAAAAAGAGATCAGAGAGATGGATTTTCCACAGAGAATGCGAAGTAAGCATAGACTACAAGTGGATTAATTCCTGCTCTGATCACCATGTACTTGCCATTTCTGCGGTCAAACTGGAAGACAGGATTAGTCTGCATTTCTTTCAAGGATATGTTAAGAAAATGGTCAACCTATATGCTGTGAGTTCACACTGAATTAAAACATTAAGGAGAACGCTAGAGTATATGGATTAGATATCATGAACGACTACACTCTGAGTCTCTAGGAAACCCAAGGAGACAAACACAAGTGGGTACTTTTCAAAGAAAGTGGATCAGTCTCACAGAATGATGTTAAATGATGTCACCATTCTCACACATTTAGACGTAACATTAAGATATTTCACCCTTATAACTGCTGATGTCAACATTTGGCAGCAGAGTCTACAAATCTGCTGGCTTTGAAGCCACACTACCTACAAGAGCAGTTCTCAACCTGAGATGCAACCCCTTTGGAGGTCAAATGACCCTTTCACAGGGGTCGCCTGATTTAAAACAGTAGCAAAATTATAGTTATGAAGTCACAACAAAAATAATTTTAAGGTTAGGGGGTCACCACAACATGAGGAAGTGTATTAAAGGGTCCCCGCATTAGGAAGAATGAGAAGCAATGACGTATGGGTCTCCAAAAGAGCTTACCATCCTCAAAAGCCACAGAGCACTTGAAATAGTTGGACTTTTTAGAACTACTTAGTAGGGTGGCATTGGCTAGTTGCCTTGGGGCAGCTCTGGCCCTGTGACCCTGGGTACAAAAGAATGTAACATTGCCCAGCCTGCACCGTGCGTACCAGAGTGCCTATGAGCTCCCTGAGGCACGCACTGTGGCAGCCTGCCCTTGAGGCCTTCCTCTTTTACTGCCCATCACTGTCCCAGGCATGACGTGCTTCTCCAGGGACTGGTCTCTCAGATGGTCTGTGCAAAGGATGTGAGGCAAGGCCTCGTCATCTTCTGTAAGGAGAACTCTGACTGTACTCACTTCAAGACAGATGTGTTTGTCCTTTCAGTCCCTGGTACTGTCAATACTCTCCCACACCATGGCTCAAGTGCATCACTTTTCTTTGGTCTTCCTTATTCAATGTCGAACGTCACTGCATAGGAGGTGATTGAAGAGACAATGCTTTGGGCCTCTAAATAATACCCTTGCTTTGCAACACTCTAAAGAGGTCTTGTGCAGCAGATTGACCTAATATAATACATATCCTTAGATCTTGATTGTGGCTTCCATGATCAAAGCAAGGAAAAGGGCAATATGAAATCCTTCATAACTTCAATCTTTTCTCCATTTATCATGATATTATGTATTAGTGCAGTTTTAAGACTTTGGGTTTTTGTTTTTTTTAATGAATTGAAATCCATACTGAAGTCTGCCATCCTTGATCTTCATCAGCAGGTGCTTCAAGTTCTCCTCGCTTTCAGCAAGCAAGGTGGGGTTGTTGTCTGTCGTTGTCGACGGTATTGTTCTGTGCCATCAGTCCACTGTGACACATAGTGAGCCTGTGCACAGCGGAACAAAACACTGCATGGTTCAGCACCACCCTCCCGATGGTTCCTGCGCCTGAGCCCATTGATGAAGCCATGGTGTCAACCAATCCACTTGGCTGAACCCCTTCCTCTTTTTTGCCACCCTTCCACTTTAGTCTTGTGACTACATGTCCAAAGCATGTAAGAGGAAGTCTTGTCATCCTTGCCTCTAAGGAGCACTCTGGTCTTACTGATTTCAATACAGAGCAGTTTGTCCTTCTCCAGCACCCCAGTTCAAATGCAAATTCAATTCAAATGCACCACTTGTCTGCCAGTTTGTCATGCTGTGGGCTCTTCTGTGTTGTTGTGATGCTGGAAGCTATGTCTTTGGTGTTTCAAATGCCAGCAGGGCCACCCCAAGCACAACTAAGGAGGGACTAGACTCCCACTCTTGAGGAAGAAGCTGCTTAAAACCTTGGACAGAGCTTCAAAGCAGGCTCACATGTTGAAAGCCTGAACAAAGGAAGCAGAACACTGTCAGATAAACTGCATGTGGATGGACCCCTCAGGTGGGAGGGCCCTCAAAATGTGACTGCAGAGGAGCTGCTTTCTTGGAGGGGAGTCCACTACGTGGAAGTGAATTGAGGAAAGCCGGCAAGAGCGGAGCATTTGCTGTCTTCATTTGCTCATGGCGTAGGACTCAAGGTAAAGCGAAACAGCTGCAACAGTCTTCTATGATTGGAACTTGGAATATGTGAAGCATAAATGTAAGAAAAGTGGAAGTGCTCAAAAATGAACTGGAATGCATGTACAACAATGCTCTAAGCATTAGTAAATGGAAATGGACTGGTATTGGCAATTTAAAATCAGAAGGTCATTTCATTTTCTACACCAGGAAAAACACAATCAAGAGGAATGGTGTGGTATTCATTGTCAGAAAGGATCTCACTACATCCATCATGAAGTACAATGCTGTTAATTACAGGATTATATCTATCCAGCTTCAAGGAAATCCAATCAATAAGCAATTATTCAAATGTATGGACCAACCACAAAAGCTAGTGATGAAGAAATTGAAGAATTCTACCACAAACTTCATTTGGAAATTGATCGCGTGCGATCAGGATGCATTGATAATTAGTGTTGATTGGAATGCAAATGTTGGAGACTGGTGGAAGAACAGTAGTTGGTAAATGAGCTGGAGATTTCATGATAGGATTTTACAAAACTAACAACTTGTTCACAGCAGGTACTTTTTTCCACAACACAAAAGGCAAGTACTGACAGCAGACCTGGTGAGCTGTGGTTGAACCTCAAGACCATCACTCAAGAGGAAAGCAGAAAGTCTTTTTAAAAGACAGGCAAGAAACAAAGGTCAAAGTGGAGGCCAGAAGGTCGGGTGGTCCCCTCGATAGCGATAGCCTCATTTCAAGGAGAACACACTCAACAAATTTCTAAATAAAGCTGAAAGGCACTTGTTAACTGTCTGCACTTGAACCAGCCAGCTTATGCCTGCAGGGACAGGTCAGTGTGAAAATTCTAGTCTCGAGGCTCTTTCTGGGTTATCATAGAAAGGCAGCTAACGGCTCACAGCTCTTTACAGTAGAACATCCTGAAAATGTGTCTCAGGCTATTTTTAACATTTCTCTGTCATAACGTGTTGCACACACCCAGGCTAATTTAGAAGCCTTCGGAATATGAATTCTTAAGCAATTGCATACAGAAAAATGATTTAAAAGGAAAGGATTTCATGGTGGCTCTTTTGAATATCCGAAGATAGGCATTTACAGTTATGACAAATAGATCATTAGAATCACCAGGCTCAACGATGTGAGAAATGTTGTGAGCCTTTGAGGGTGGCCATGAAGTTCCTGTGTGTGCTCCCTCCCTATGAATCACCACTGATAGCACCCAACAACCTGCACTGGCCACAGGGCTGAGCAGATAGCTACGATACAAATTAATTTTAATCACTTTTGGTCCATGGCAGAAGACTAGAAGCATATAGCCAACAATGAATCTTACTTTGCAATAAACAATTTTATCACTTTTGGGATTTCATTAATATATAATGCTAATTCTTTTTCACACACATTCTGTTGTCTTAACAGAAGATAGCTAAGAGCATAATCATATAGGAATATTTCTCCCAAATGAGTACAATACAAGTAGCTAGAGAATTATCTTTCACTTCCTGCCTACTGGGTAAAAAAAACACATTTGAATTAGTGCTCTATTATTATTAATACTACTCATGATTCTAGAAGAAAACACAACTAAGAAAGAATAATGTTTGGGCTTTGGCCATCTAGGAAAGGGTAGGGATTGAAGAGAGAACTCCAGAATTAAATGTTTTCCATAAAATTTGCATTTGCAAAGCACTAAGAAGTGTCAGAAGGATGCAGTAATCCCAGAGTTGTCTTTGGACAATCCTACTTAACTGCGGTGAAGTGTCTGCTGCAATGATTGCAAACTGAGGAAACTGGGAAAGATTTCGACCTGGCAGTGTTTTGTACAAAATGTGTCTAAGCCATCTATTCTCAATTTCATTCCTGAAAGGGCAGCATTTCTACAAAGTTAAGCAGTCACCTATCAACCTAAAATCAGTGGCTGTTCCTCTGATCTGGCTCAGAGTTTTGTGTTTTCAAGCACATCCTCTGACTTTTCACTTTTGCAATACGTAAAGAGATGATCACCACATGTTTCATCTGGCAAACTTTAAACCAAAGACTGGAGACCCATCAGAAAACAAAGAAGACCCTTTAATAAAATACATGTTGGTAAAAACCCAATAAGGAGATTTAAAGCAGATTCAGTGAGATTATTATAATCCAGTTTGCAAAAATATTAAGGCTATATTTGCAATGCTGTTACAATTCCTGAAACCAGGATTTAGATAAAAAATAAAATAAAACTGAAAGGCAGATTTTGAATGTTCTCAAAATGTGCTTCTTTATGAGCCATTTTATTGTCAGTGTCTAATTCACTGAATTTCCAGTTTCTCTAATATGACACAAATTTATAAGCGATGAAACAAGACAATAAAACTATAGTTATTAATTTTTAAATTATACATTCATCAAACATGTATTAAACACTACTGATGACTGCTAGCTAATATTTAGGGCACTACTAAGAGTGGCAGGAATAATCTCTAGACACATGTCCTTGTGTGTTATTACTGAAACAACTACTCTCAAAACCAAACTCAATGTCACAGAGCCATTTTTAATTTATAATGACCTTATACAATGGGGTAGAATTGCCTCCTTGGGTTTCCCAGGCTGTTGCCCTCGTCTTTCTCCAGAAGAGCAGCTAGGAGTTTCAAACTGATAGCTTTGTGGTTAGCAGCCAAACATGTAGCCACTATACCAGAGGGCTATCTTCATCTTTAATTAAGTTTGCAGATTAAAGATTAATCATGGCCTAACAAAAGTTGAGAAAGCACGTTGTGCTGAAAAAAAAATCATAGCATTGTGAATGAGGGGGAGTGCAGAGTGGGGACCCAGGGCCCATCTGGGGGAGATTGGATGTCTCCTAGCAGAAGGGCTGTGGGGACGTGACGAGCCAGTCAGAGTGTAGTATAGCAAAGGTGAAACATACAATTTTCCTTTAATTCTTAAATGCTTCCCCTCCCCCTACTATCATGATCCCAATTTTACCTTACCTGGATCGGAGAATGTATACTGTCACAGATAGGAACTGAAAATACAGGGAATCCAGGACAGATGACCCCCTTAGGATCAGTGGTAAGAGTGGCAATATTGGCAGGATAAAGGGAAGATGAGGGAGAAGTGGGGAAGAGATGACAAGGTCTACCTATAACCTCCTCCCTGGAGGACGGACAGCGGAGAACTAGGTGAGGGAGATGTGGGATGGTGTAAGATAAGATAAACTATTAATTATTTATAAATTATCAAGGGTTCAGGGGGAGGGGAAGCAGGGAGGACAGGGAAAAATGAGGAGCTGATACCAAGGGCTCAACTAGAAAGCAGATGTTTTGAGAATGATGATGGCAACATATGTACGAATGTGTTGGACACAAATGATGTATGTACGGATTGTGAAAAGAGTTGTATGAGCCCCTAATAAAATGATTTTAAAAAATTAAAAACAGCTATCCCTTGGAAAACTAATGTATGTAATGAGAGTTTCTAACATCCAATAAAAGTATCACTGTTACTCTCTAAAAGTGTTATAATATTAAAAGTTGCTATAAATTATGTATTCTGCATAATCGAAATATGTATCTAGGCAGTGACTAAATGCTGGCAGCCCATGGGTTATGAAGGTGTCCATCTCTTAATGGTGTCTTTAAAATTCCCAGGTCAGTCGGAGCAGGCGCACCGGTCCGTATTTAGCTGTCCAAGGGAAAGCTATAAGCTTCCTTCATGATTAAAGAGCTGCCAGTGCAACAAGTGAAGGCGATGAGATAAAGCATTTCAGTGCAATTGGGGCTGGTTTACTCGTTTCAAAATGAGGGCATTTACGTAGTTAAAGGGCAAGGAGTTGTTTTACAGGCTGGATGATCATAATTGAGGGTCTTCCTGTATATCAATAAACTAACTGCTCATGGTGAAGATGATGATGGCAACAACAGTGAGGATTACAATGAAGACAATTAGGGAGATTTACCTCGGGATCTTCCAGCGTCTCAACATACATGACACCCAAAGCAATATACATGAAGAAAGCAGGAGGTGAGTAAGAAGCCAGGAAAGAAAAGCTGCTGACAGTTATGGCAGGGTAGTTCACATACCAGCAGCATCATTCAAGGTGAACAGTTTTCAGTGGAGCTTCCAGACTAAGACCAACTAAGAACAAAGTGAAGGCTATTCACTTCAGAGTTATTAGGAACATAAAATGTCATGAACAGTCACGGAACACTGGCAACTATGCGGAAAAACGATGAACAGCAAGAGATCATGGTGAGCTATAGTGCAGGAAGGCAAGCCCCTCAAGTCAGAAGGCAATCCGTACACAGCTGATGGAGAGCTGCCACCTCAACTTAGAGCTGCACATGAGGAGGGGGAGGTAAACACGAGTGAGGACTACGGGGCACGTCACTGTGCTCTTGGGAAAGCCGCACGCGGACCAATGGCCATCATCTGAACAGAACGAGAGAAGACGGAATCATTTAGAATCAGGGCAGGTGAGCACAAGGGCTGTAATCTTTCAGCATCCTTGTTGAATCTGCGTGCTGAGAGATAACAGGAGAAAGTGGATTGCATACAGAGGAATGAAGTATTTGGATTGGAGGAAAGCTTGCTAGCAACCTATGATCGGCGGTTGACACAACCTTGCTTGCTGCAAGTGAGGAGGATGGGAGCACTTGCTGATGAAGATTAAGGACTGCAGTCTTTAGTGTGGATGACAAATTAATGTAAAGAAAAAACAAACCATCACAATTGGACCAATAGACATTATCCTGATAAATGTAGAGATGGTGATTTTGTTAAGAATTTCATCTTGCTTGGATCCACAGCAATTTTTATGGAAGCAGCAGTCAAAACAAGTAAAACATTGTACTGCACTGGGCGAATCTCCTGTCCCTAGTCCCCTTAAAATGGTGGACATGCAAGGCCATCGCGTTCAGGGCTAAGGTGTTCCTAACTGAAGCTGTGGCAATTTCAACAGATTCTTATGCAGGTGAGAGTTATCTACCCAGTAATAAATAATACAGAAGAATAGATACATTTGAATACAGTGCTGGTGAGGACTATTGAAAAGTGCGATGGACTGCCAAGAGAACCAACACATCAATCTTAAAAGTATGCCCTCTAGATGCAAGCATGATCAGACTTCATTGTACATACTTTGAACACGTGATCAGGATAAACCAATTTGTGGAGAAGGACATCTATTTGGTGAAGTCTGAGGGCACTGACAAAGATGAGAAGCCCGATGGAGTGACAAAGTGGCAGCAACAAAGGGTCCCAACCTAACAAGCACTGTGAGTCTGGTGCACAGTGTCGCTGTGAGCAGGAAGCAATTCAATTGTACCAAGCAACAACTAAAAGCGATCTCTGGATGGCTTTAGACTATGAACAAATTTTCCAAATAATTTTCATGTATTTTAAAATATGTTATTAAATACCATAGGTCAATGAAGCATTAATATACACATATTTTTGAAAACTGTGCTCAGAGCATGTGAATAAGTTTAAATAGCCAGCCCTTTTGTTATTACTGATTCCTATTTCATTTTCTTCTAATTTTCAGTTTTTATCAAACACTAAGCTCAAAAATATTTTTTAATAAATCACTTTATTGGATGCTCATACAACTCTTATCCGAATCCATCCATCCATCCATCCATCCATCCATTGTGTCAAGCACATTTGTACATGTGTTGCTATCATCATTCTCAAAACATTTTCTTTCTACTTGAGCCCTTGGTATCAGCTTCTTGTTTTTTTCGCCTCCCTCCCCCCACTCTCCCTTCCATACCCTTCATAATATATATTTTTTCATGTCTTACACTGTCCCATGTCTCCCTTCACTCACTTTTTCAGTTGTCCATGCCCTAGGGAGGGGGTTATATTTAGATCAGCTATCTAGACACCACTTCCATTTCTAAGAAATTTTAAATCTCCACTTTACACAAGGGATAGCATGAATCACTCTCCTGCCACAAGCCATCTACTTTATAAATGTGTTTGCTCCCACTTACCTGTGTTTAATCTTTTAATGGATCCCCATGGTAAACTTTTATTCTCTTAATATGCTATCTTCCTTAAACTTTGCAGACCAAACTATATATTATGTATTTTAAAAGAACGTCGCATTAAGAGTGCCATAAGTTATCACTGTCTGTGCAGAAATAAGTGACATTTACTCAATGATTTTGTAATACTTATCCAAAGCATTTCTATATTGAATATTCTACTTAGCTACTGAATATCTTCCCTAGTAGACTGTGAGTTGAGCGTCTTGAGAAGAGTGAATCTGTCTTACTCGTTGGCATACCTTCCCAATCTAAAATATTGCCTCCAAAAATAAAAGAAACTAAACCAAATAAAACAATGATCAAAATATTTAGGTATTTTATCACTGATTTCAAAGATCGAGACATAATATAATCTGATTTGGAAGTAACTGAGTAATTGTTTACCTATACACAAGCAAGCACAACTGGGCTGTGATAAGTGTGTAAAGAGAACAATTCCCTCTGTAACATATCGAAATAAGAACGTTACTCTCCATACAGTATTTCATACATCCCATGCATATTCAGTCAAAGTCAAAATAGAGTTTTAATGTAATATGCCAAACTGATTACAAAATTGCTAATAAGAGAAAAACTGTCAGGTTTCAAAGAAGAGCAACAGGAAATGCTTACCAATGATGCCATCCTATACAGTAATGTAAAGAGAACCACACAGTATGGGAGCCAAACAACAACAAAAACAAAGCCCAAAAGAATACCAACAGACCAATGACAATCCCCTGTAAATAGTAAGATATTATATAAAATTACCAAATAAAAATGCTTAAAATTAATTAAAATAACTGGTTATGAGTGTGTTAATGCTAAAGGAAATTAGATCTACATTTTATCCCGTATAATAAAAGAGAAGAAAGAGTTGACGAATTGTATTGCAAACTAAAGTAACAACTGAAGTACAAAGATATTCTAAATTCTTAGGGGAGCCTTCTATGGACAGTAGACCTAGAGAGCCACAAAAGGAATAGTTTGACAATTTTGAACATTCTTTGAATGTAAACTACCCAACAAAGTTAAAATAAAGAAATCAACATAGTACTGTGAAAACATCCAATAAAATGTAGCCTAGAAAAAGGATTAACATCCCAGATACCCACAACAATGAAAATAAAGTAGGATAAAAGAAAAAACCCTTTGTTGATTTTCTATTATGCTTTAATCCTTCATTAATCAGAAAACACTTCACAGAATAAAAATCAAAATTCACAAATACATTTGGAAGGATGCATAATCACATTTGCTAAACGTTAAAAACTTAAAAGTATTTATACTACCTATTGTATTCGCTTTGAGTTGTGAGGGAATTGGAATTTTTAGGTGCGTGGTTGATGAACCTTTACACTGGTAGAATCTCTTGGAATGTATCAAAGTGTTTATACATTTTGTATCAAATATTCCACTTACAATAACAAATTAATAAGTCATTTTTATAATAAAAGATTGTTCAAAATATTCACTGCAGTCATGATTATAGTACTGAAAAATTAGAATCAAACTCTCCAGACATATTTTTACAAATGAGAGTAGAGAACGAATGCTTTCATATGTAAATATTAAACCCTGTGAAAATACAAAGAATGAATGAGCATATAGTATTAGTACTTTCACATCTGAGGAGGGTTAAATGAGTATGGAGCAAGAGCAAAAGAAGGTTTTCATACTATATTTATGTTTTGTTTTAGTCTTGACAATTAGAAAGCGTTCAGTGGTTACTTATATATTTTAATATAGCCATAAATAAGAATACCTAGAGCAGTTTACTGAAAAGAGTTGCATAGAAGTCGATCCTTTCAACAATCAATGACTGATTAATTCAACAACACACACAAATACAACATTGCACTATGGATTGGAGTAGCAAGCAGTAGTATAAGGATGAGATAATGCACTATCCTCAGGATAAGGCTACACTCATCTAACTCACTCTAACCCACTGCAACCCAGTCAATGCAGACCCACAGCGAGTCTATAGGGCAGCGTAGAACGGTCCCTTTGAGTTTCAAAGACTGTAACTTTTTTTTAATTACTTTTATTGGGGGCTCTTACATCTCTGATCACAATCCATACAATCATCTATTGTGTCGAGCCCATTTGCACGGATGCTGCCATCCTCATTTTCAAAGCATTTTCTTTCTACTTGAGCCCTTCATATCAGCTCCTCATTTTTCTCCCTCCCCCCCTACCCACCACCCTCCTGAACTCTTGATGAGTTATAGATTATTATTTTCATATCTTAAATCTTCCTCTGTTGCCCCTCACCCAGTTTTCTGTTGTTCGTCCCCATGGGAGGGGGTTTATGTTGATCCTTGTGATCGATTTCTCCTTTCTCCCCTCACCTTCCCCTTATCCTCCTGGTATCTCTATTCTCATTGTTGGCCCAGAGGGGTTTATGGATTCCCTGTGTTGCAGGCTCTTATATGTAGCACTGTGCATGTTTTGGTCTAATCCGATTTGTAAGGTAGAATTGAGGTCATGATAGTGTGGGGGAAGGAAGCATTAAAGAATTAGAGGAAAGTTGTGTGTTTCAATGGTGCTCTACTGCACTGGCTCATCTCTTCCTTGTGACCCTTCTGTGAGGGGATGTCCAATTGTCTACCTACGGGCTTTGGGTCTCTACTTCTCCCCCCAACCCCCCACTCCCATTCACATTGAGTATAATTTTGTTCTGGGTCTTAGATGCCTAATACCTGATCCTTTTGACACATCATGATCGCACAGGCTGGTGTGTTTCTTCCATGTGGGCTTTGTGGCTTCTCAACTATATGACCACTTGTTTATCTTCAAGCTTTTAAGACCCCAGATGGTATATCATTTGATACCCGGGCACCATCAGCTTTCTTCACCACATTTGCTTATGCACTCATTTTGTCTTCAGTGATTTTGTTGGGAAGGTGAGCATCACAGAATGCCAGATTATTAGAAAAAAAATGTTCCTGTATTGAGGGAGTACTTGAGTCGAGGCCCGATGTCCATCTACAACCTTAATTCTTAACATATAGATATATGTACATAGATCTATTCCCCTCTCATTATATATTTACATATGTACATGCCTGTATTTAGACATCTATAAATGTTCTTTGCGCCTCCTGGTTCTTTCCTCTATTTCCTTTTACGTTCCTCTTGTCCCACCATCATGTTCATGTTAGGCCTTCATTTGGGTTTAGTAATCCTTGCTGCTACATTGCCCTTGGTTAGGGCCCACTAGGCATCTGAAGTCTTTCTCTCCATTGATTTTAGTTCACTTCTTGTTCTCTTATCCCTGGGTTGGTATCTCATCCCCTTCCTTTCTCCCACCTCCCTTTCTCCAGTATCCCTCCAGAATCATCAGTCCATTCTTATCTTCTCCGAATTGTTTATCCCACCTATCTTATTTAGATAGAAGACATGCAGAGACATTAATAAGCACAAAAACCAGGCAAAGCCAAAAGAGACAACAAAGGAAGTCAAAATCAACAAAACAATAAAATAACCAAAACCAAAAAGAAAGCCACTGATAAAAGTGGAAAAGCCTCTAAATAGTTCAAGGTCTCTTTGCTAGCCTTTAAGAGTGCTTTCTAGTCAAGTCTGATGGGGTCTCACATTCTGTCTCCAAAGTCTATTTTTTGTATTCACTGGAGATTTCACCACTTTGTTCCCCTTGCTGCTCTGTTGCATGCCTTCGGTGTTTCCCTCCAGGGTGATGGGGTCAGACTGGCACATGCACTGTGTCTGCAGTGTTGTCCCCCTTAGCGCTATGGCTCAGTGAGGGACGTTGTGCCTCATAGTGGGGCCAGCCCTATGGTCCTCTCTGTGCATTGTCTGATCTGTGCAGAAATATCGTCCTTGGGGCTTGCTGGGCCAGGATGAGTTCCCCTCCCTCTCCATCCCTTTTCCTTTGTCCTGTGTGCTCTAATCAGATGTGCCCCTCTCCCCAGGCTGTAGGAGAGAGACCAGTCTTCAACCCCATGTGCCAAGATGTGACTACAACATACCGGCATGTACCAGGGAACCGATAGACAGGTGTGCGGGGCCAGCCCCAAACCCAACTATGTGGACACCCCCACCCCTTCGCTAGAAGAATGCACTTCAGAGGACAGCACTGAGACTGTAACTCTTGACAGGAATTGAAAGTCTCATCTTTCAATCCTGTGTAGAAGTTGGTGATTTCAAACTGCTGACCTTTCAGATTTCAGACCAACAGGTAAGCACTATGTCATCAGTGCTCCTCTACCAAGCATGTTGCCAGTTCACACGAAGTATATAGAACAATACAGAATTACCCCCTAGGATTTCCAATTGGCAAATCTGTCTCTCTCTCTCTCTCTCTCTCTCTCACACACACACACACACACACAAACACACACTGGACTTGCTAAAAAAAATACCTATTCTTGCTGGGGAGGGTAGACAAGGCTTTTTTTTTAAGTAGAACCATTTTTTAAATGAATACTTATATCTTCAATTGACTAAGCAAACGGGGATTTAAGAATTTTCAAATACTGGGCAAAATTCCTATGATTTGGGGTCAGAACAACTGCTGCTCAATTGTTTGAGGTTATCCCCCATCCCTAACTTAAGAGCTGCCCAATTTTTGCTGAGCTGAGTGACTTTTAACCTTGATTTCTCAGCTATACAATTTTGATAGTGACCAGTTCATGAAGTGCTTTTACTGAGAAGTATGAATGAGATCCTTCGAGAATTTCATGAATATTTGCTATCTTCTACTCAGTCTCTTTGAACATGCTTAATGGAGCAGGATGTAGTCAGACTCCAAAGGTTGACAATAGATTAAATAACATAATTAGAGAATTTACTAGCATATACTAAAATATGTATGTCCTGCAAGTCCAAGTAAATGCAAAACATTTCCCCAATTAAATCTGAGTTTGGATTTCTTGTGGTTAGTGCCTCAGAGTTAATTCCAACTCGTAGTGACAAGCACAACAGAAAGAAACACTGCGCACTCTTACAACCTTTCCTGTGTGGGATCATTGCAACCATTTTGGCAATGAAACCCCACACCAAACTCACTGCCATCGAGTTGATGGCGACTCAGAGCAACCCTATAGGACAAGATGGAACCGTGCCTGGAGGTTTCTGAGACTCGAACACAGTGGTGCTCCACCTTCCTAATGCTGTGATCCTGTCACACAGTTCCTCATGGGGGAGTGACCCCCCAACCACAGAATTCTTTTCTTTAAAAAAAAAAAAACCAACATTTTATTAGGGGCTCATACAACTCTTTTTAAATTTTTTCTCAGTTTTATTTATTGATCTTTCTTTTTTTCTTTTTTTACATTTTATTAGGGACTCATACAACTCTTATCACAATCCATACGTATACATACATCAATTGTATAAAGCACATTCATACATTCCCTGCCCCAATCATTCTCAAAGCATTTGCTCTCCACTTAAGCCCTTTGCATCAGGTCCTCTCATAGAATTATTTTCATTGCCACTTCATCACTGTCATTTTGCTACTGTTTTGAATCAGGAGACTTCTGTGAAAGGGCCGTTCCACCCCCACAGGAGTTGCGACCCACAGGTTGAGAACCACTGCTTTAATTCTTCTTGGGAGTATTAAGTCCCAGCTTTCACTCCAGGAGCAGATGGTGATTTCTGGCTGCTGGCTTTACCATTAGCAGGCTGATGAGTGATTACTATGCCACCAGGGCTCCTCGGAGGAGACATTTTGTTCCTGCCAAAGCACTAGCTACTTTGGATTGAAGGTCAGTAATTCTCCCAGATAATCTCAGCGGTGGGCAACTGTGAAATGTTCTAGCAGCTCCTCTGATGCCAGACAGGAACTTGGGTTCATTTTCACAGTTGGAGTTCCCACCTGTAGAAGAGTAAGTACCCAAGTGGTGCAAATAGGAAGCGTTCAGCTACTAACCCAAAGGTTGGTGGATCAAATTTATCCGGAACTTTCTGAGAAGAAGGCCTGGCTATCTGCTTTCCAATGGTACCAGCCTTGAAATATTGATGGAGTAATTTCACTCTGCACATGAGTACCTTTTTCTTTTTCACTCACTCTCAACTGTGGACTAGCCCCTCCTGATGACACGTTCAAAGTACTTGACGTAAGTCTCACCAGCCTTACCTTGAAGAAGCATTTGGTCTGTACTGTTTCAAAGACAGTCTGGTCACTTTTTCTGGCAACCCAGGTAAATACAATATTCTTTGTCAATACCATATTCAAATGACTCATTATTCTCCAGTCTGTGTCCATCTTTCTCATGCACATGAAGAGATTGAAAATATCATGACTTTGATAAGGCACACTTTAATCTTGCAAGTGACATCTTTGCTCTTTAACATATTAAATAATCCTTTTACAGATTTAATTGATGTCTCGATTGCTTCTTTGCATGAGTGTAATTGTGGTATCAAATAAAACAAAATGCTTCACAATTTCAATTCTCCCCACCACCGCCTTCCATTTATCATGATGTCCCTATTAGTTCAGTTGTATTTATTTTTCATTAGGCAGAATTGTGAGGATTTATTTTTTCCTTAGGGAGAAGTACAATCCATGCTGAATGCTGTAGCCTTTTATC
The DNA here is from genome assembly GCF_050624435.1 of Tenrec ecaudatus. Lineage (NCBI taxonomy): Eukaryota > Metazoa > Chordata > Mammalia > Afrosoricida > Tenrecidae > Tenrec > Tenrec ecaudatus. The sequence goes on from NW_027459476.1 coordinate 1,488,320, forward strand.
TTTATCAGTAAATGCTTCAGGTCCTCTTGACTGCTGGCAAGCAAGGTGTGCCATCTGCATATGGAAAGTTGTTTATGAGCCTTTTTACAATCATGATGGTGCGTTCTTCTTGCAGTCTGGCATCTGGGATCATTTTTCTCAGCATCCCCTTGATTGCCCAGTGACTGCTTCTGGGTCTTTCTATAGGCTCTGCATGAGCGCTATTAAGTATTCTTCGTAGAGTAATCCATAGGTTGTTTTGGGATACACAATCAAATGCCTGTGCATTGTCAACAAACCACATCCATCTGATATCTACAATCATATAGTTCATCTCACATCCTCTTCTCAATCCAGCTTGAATTTCCGTCTTTTCTCTATGTATTGTTATAACTATTTTAAACTTATTATCAGCAAAAATTTACTTTCATGTGATATTATGATTTTGTTTTAATAATTTACACAACATATTAGGCCACTTTTCTTTGGAATGAGCAAATACATGAATTTCTTCCAGTTGGTTGATGGGGTAGCTGTTTCCTATAATACTTGACATGGATGAGGGAGTGTTTCCAGCTTATGGCTAGTTATTGAAATATCTCAATTGCTATTCTGTCCGTTCCTGAATCTTTTTTTTTCTTCAATATTTTCAGTGAAGCTTGGGCTTCTTCCTGTTATACTATAGGTTCTTGATTAAGATGCTACCTCTAAAATGGTTGAATGTGACCAAATTTTTGGGTACAGTAACTATGATTCTTTCATTCTTATTTTAATACTTCCTGCATTATTAAGCATATTTTCCATAGAATCCTTTGGTATTTTCGCTCAAGGCTTGAGTTTTTTCCTTATTTATTTCATTTTGAAAAATGCTGCATGTTGTTCTGTGTAGGATTTCTAACTGAATGTTCATGCATATTCATCATAATGCTTCACTTGTCTTCTTGAGCGAGCCTATAAAACTTTCAAGTCAGCTTTTACTTTGTCTTTAATTTTTCCATTTGCTTTAGTTGCTCTATGATCAATAAATAGCAAGGTTCAGAGTCCCTTCTGACATCTACTTTGATGTCTTCTATCTTTCCTGTCTTTTTAATGACCTTTTGCTCCCTTCATCTATGATGCTCATGATGTCATCCCAGAATCATCTAGTCTTTTATCATTAATGATCAGGCAATGCTGCAAGGCTATTATTGAGATATTCTCTAAATTCAGGTGGGATATACTCACCTGAATACTCTTATATTTTTATCCTACTAGACTTGTTCTCATCTTTTTCAGTTTCAATTTGAACTTGCACAATAGCAATTGATGGTCTGTTCCATAGTTTGCCTTGTTCTAATTCTGGATAAGGATACGGAGCTTCCCTATCTGCCTTTCCACACATTGAGGAGATTTGATTCTTGGGTGTTACATCCATGTGGCTTTGTTTACAACTACATATGTTAAAATGAAGGTATCTCATGATCATTTTAAAAATTCATAATTATTGCTCTAATAACATTTGCATATTCCCTGGTGAATTTTAATAAATGAGAATAAAATGGTTTGTTTCAAGTGTTTAAGACTTCCAAAATTAAAATGGAAAGCAATGTTCTGACTCAGTCAACAAGGAATATAAATTAGGGGATATATTTCTAATAATATTCTAACAGACAGACAAAGGTTATAAATATTTTAAATATTACATTTAAAATTAACATGTTAATGAGTGAAAAATATTCACATATTTTCCATTTTCTTTTGCTCTCTGTCTTTAAAATATCACTACTTGTTTTCTCATAAGCATTCTAAAACTTTCAGAATACGAGAAGGTACCCACTAAAGGGAAAAAATAAATGGAATTATTTTTTCAAAACTATAAATTTAAAATTTTTAAATAAAACAACCTTTATCACCTTCAAAGTACTCTCCATTACCCTTAACACATTTGTCATATTTGTGATTCCATTCTTGGAAACATTAAAAGTCATCTGTTCGGATGGCTGACAGTACCTCCCTCATTATTTTCTTCACCTTCTGTGTCGTCAAATTGCTGTCCTTTCATGTCCCTCTGGATTCACGGACATAAAAAGAAGGTGCACAGAGTGAGGTCAGGTGAGTTAAGATGCATGGGGCCAGAGGGGCATGCTGTTTTTTCACCCCAAATTGGCACACTGAGATGGCTACCTGAGCAGGTGCATTGTTGTGGTGGCAGAACCAGAGTCCCATCTGCCACAAATAAGGTCTTTTTTGTGGCACAGTTACTCTATCATTTCAGAACCTCTAAATAGAAAGCTTGATTAATAATCTGACCTGGTGGAAGGAACTCCAAGTGGATTATGAGTCAACATTTTTGTCTTTTTGAGATGTCGACGGATGTCTAGAATGAGTTTTATCATCAATCGGCATTTTACCTTTCTTGAAATAAGAAAAGCATTCATACACTTGAGTTTCTGAAGCATATTTTCCAGGCAGGAAATAAAATTTCACAACTGCATCCTGTTCTCTTACATTGGCCAAAAGAAAAACTGATTTCCAGTGATATTACTTCTACAAAAAAAAAAAAAAAATTCACTGAGACCAGAAAGAACTTTCCCAGGTGACGCCACTGGGTGCGCTAAGAGCAAGTTACTCACCTACCAAGAAAAATGCATAGTGTGAAAGTTATGCCCAGTGGGGCTTTTTTCTCCATTTGGGGGGCGGGGGTTCCCCCTCTTTATAGAAATGTCTTTTTAAAGTCCTTCAGTTTTCTAAAGTAAACTTCCCTTTTATTAAAATAAATGGCATTGCTGTTGAAGTGTAGGCTCTTGTCCTTTTTAACAGTATGGGTTCGACCGTCCTACAAGTTGGATGCACACACGTGCCCTGTTAATTGCTAGCAGCGTTACGTGGTCAGGTTCAACGACTTCTCTGATCCTCAGCTTCCTTATTTATAAAACAGTAACAGGATCATTCGACATATAAAAAACAAACTTTTGAAAGGCAAGGATGTTACTTTGAGGACTAAGGTGCCATGGTCTTTTCAATTACCTCACACGCATGTGACCATGATAAGTTGGACACTGAATAAGGAAGACTGAAGAAGAGTCAACACATTTGAATCATGGTGCTGGCAAGAAAATATTGAGAATACAATGCATGTGAAGTGAATAAACCAATCTGTCTCAGAAGATGGGCAGCCATAATGCTGCTTGAACTTCATCTCATTTACTATGGGCATGATGGAGACCCGCCCCTAGAAAGGAATAGCACACTTGGTAAAGCAGAGGAGCAGAGACAAAGACGTCTTGACGCTGTGGTGCAACAATAGGATTGGACATAAGAACAGAGGGGGAGCGCGGCACGGGACTGGCATGTTGTGTCCTGTTTTACATGGGGTAACTGTACGTCAGAACAGACATAAGGGCACCGACAGCAGCAACAACCAATCCTACATATTTCATAAGGCTTTATCAATTATTCATTAAATGAATAACTGTACACAGATTTGTGCCTGGTGCCTTTTAAGTTTCAGGTAATTGTTAGTTCATGATATAAGTTTTCTTCTAGCTACTTTAACTTTCTGTGGTAATCTATTGCACTACTTGCTTGTCTTGATTTTCTCTGGGTGAAATATTGGAGTAAGTGTATGCTCATTGACTTTCTGGATTTTTTGGAACTTCTATGTCGACTTAATCTTTCCACTGTATCTAAAACATACTTTAAAGTCTTTACATCATACTTTCAAGCAAAAAATACCTCTTAATCATTATTTTCACACATCGGTATCTAAGGAGATCCTCTCAATCTCTATTATTTCTAAATGTTTGCCCAATAAGTTGATGTTGTAATATGGAATAATTCTTAATTACCTGGTTGTAAGCAAAAAATGCTTCTAATTAAACAACTGTTTTGAATAAATACAACTGTATTAGACATTTTATTGCTGTTAAATGATCCTTAGTCTTAGCATTCTGTGAGCAGCTATTTTTGAACCTGAAGTTCCACCCAAAATGAGGCACTGACATCAAGTAACAGAAAATATTGATACTGGTTCTTGGCTTCTTTAACAAGGAAACAGCAAAGGCCAGATATAAATTTCTTTTAAAAGAACCACTGAAAGTCCTTTACCTTTTTTTAAATGAGGTTTTCCTTATATATATTATTATTTATTTAATGAGTGCTGTTTTCTGAAACCTGATTCCAAGCTTTGATTTTGCCTCTATCAAAGTAGTTATCTGGGATCGATATTTAGACTCATTGGTTTTGATTAAATACAAAGCTCTAGGGAACTATATGCTTTTTAACATGCAGAAGAAAGTTGCTATGTGATGGGATGTGCACACTGTGAAAGCAGTTTAATGCCCCGTTATGAGACAGTGCCTAATGCACGAGACATCTCTAGGTGGTTTTCACAGTATCATAGGAGAATTAACATAACGAATAATGACAAACACTTAAGTTAAGAGAACCACTGTGTCCTAATCTGTAGCTTGTAAAATCAAATTAGTAAATTAAAATTTGCATGTGAAGCAGTACAAACAATTCAGAACTGAGCTGTTTTACTAGTTCGTCTCCAAACTGAATAAATCACTTGGGTTTATTTTCAAATTATTTAATTTAAATAATTTTATTTAATTATGCAAAGCATAATTTACTTTAATAGTATAACAAATTATGAAAAATATCAATGAAAATGCTACTATAAGATTGTTATGACTCTTTTCTTGAGATGTTTAATCTGCATTTTTAATCAAAATTTGGAACTACCTGTTTCTGAAAGCAATAGCTTTTCATAATGCACCACATTTTAAAAAGATATACTAATCTATGTAAGAGAAAAAAACTGCTAACACTGAAAAGTGTAGTCTATCAAACATTAAATATGGTGCAATGGCCATTTTGTAGAGTTAATTAGTGAAATGGTGAAGCAATTATTAATCTCCAGAGAGGTCAATCGAATTTTCAGTAGAAATTGATCAAGCTTCTTCTGACTCAGAAACACCCTATGGCTAACTATTGATCAAGATTATATGATTATAATTCATATCCCACCCCCAGAGCACATGAAACAAATTATTTCAAAAGATTACTCAAAACATACACGCGATTGAGTTTAATAGAGAAAGTCTCACTAGTGTGAGTCTTGATTGGGTAGTTGCATAGGAAAACACACCTACCTGGCTAGGCTGAAGGCATCGTCGATCAAACCTGCTCGGTTACTGACTGAGAGAACCTATGAGGCCAACCAGAAAAATATTGTCCTGGTTAGAAATTTAGAATTAAAATCCAGGGTTCACATCTGAAAACGGATCTTAAAGATAAAATCCAGAATTTACCTCATGGTTCCTTATTAACTGTTCGATTAATAATCTCCAATTCCTTAGGTCATAGTTGACCCTAAAGTATCTGGTTTGATTGATGTTCCCCAACAACCAGCTTCCTTTGCCCAGAGAAGTGATCCTGTGGTGCTCTACAAACAGCATGTTTTTCAGGATGAAATAGATTTAGATGTTAATGATATATAAAGTATATTTTCTTAATACCAAGGTAAAGTTACTAATAATTATTATTGCTCAATTAAAAGCTAATCTTTCACGTAATCATTTGCATCTAGGATATACCAGTAAATGTTTAGTAGGTTATAACTAGCCTCTATTCCTGACAAAATCCCTATCCCCTACACATAATTGTTTTTTCAACATACATGTGACCTAACATGTACTTGTGTCTGTGTGACATAGACTATATATGCATATAGTATGATTAGAATGAAGGGAAAAGTTTTGAGAACTACATTCTCTTAACGCGTTCAGTAAGAAAGTTATTAAAACAATCGAGCTCATTTATTTCAGAGTCATGGGTGTTCCTTGCCTCTTCCTTGTGCTTTCTTGGAAATACTATAAATAACAGATGATGCAGCATCATCAATAACGCCGGAAAAAGAAACTGCATTTACTTAAGACTCTAATATTTCTACACATAATTAAAAACAAAGATAATAAATTCTGCTTATTGGAATCACCTTGGAAAATAGTAACTTGATTATATTAGCCAGGTAATTCAATTAAAGAAAGCGAGCTGGTAAAAACAATCTTATAACTTCTTACACATTTAACTCCTACAAATATGGTACATATGGAGAATGCTATTCATTTTCAATTGTTTCCTTATTTATTTACAAACCATAGGTCACAATTCCAATGATTTTGTACTTCATTGTGGATGCTTTCAGACCTTGTGTGTCCTAGAACCTGCATACTCTTTAAATAAAATATTTTTAATCTTTGTGCATAAATGTAAGGAAATATATGTAAGTGTACACGTATACATGTATAAAACCACTGCCATGGAGTCAGTTCTAACTCACAGTGACCCTATCGGGAAGAACGGAACTGCTGCTCCTGGTTATGAGGTCAGCTAGCCTCATCTTTCTCTGAAGGAACAGCTGGCTAGTTTGAACCAACTTGCAGTCCAAATGCTTAGCTTGCTATGCCACCGTTTACTATAGCATGTGTTCATGTTCTCTATCTACAAAGCCTCCAGGATTCAGCAGAGCTTATGCTAAAACAGTGTCTCATGCCCAAGGGAAAAATAAATCATTTCCATGATAGCTCACACCAGAAAATGTATCACAGAGACCATGTGCAGCCCATTGGAGTCAGCTTCAGTCCATTGTCAATGTTTTTACATCTCAGACTCCAAATCAGGTTTTCCTATTATTTCCCCAAGGACGCATTCAAACATATAGTTTTTGAATGGAATCTCTTTACATAGAGTCCATCAGAAAATAATTCTACTACCACAAAAGATATCGTGGACAAAAGTGGTCATTAATTGCTCAAAACTGGAATGAAGTGGAAGATTTAGTCCAAACATGCCAGCAAGATGAAGAGGCACCTATTACAGTCCACTAAAATATAATCCCAAACTATTGAAAAAAATCTAATATTTAATGTTTCAAAGCACTGTACTTTGGCCACATTTATATGTAGTACCCGTGCAAACGAGGTTCAGACAGTTGTAATTCAATTGTCCAACACAGCTGAAAATAGTCCATCTCAGGTCTTCCACCATCTAGGCTTCTTTCTAGTCTGGTCTATGCTCCTGACACAACGTGGTATAGTGCTTTTACTATCATAAAATACACATTTTCACATTCCTTCTCTCTTTTTAATTTGAAAGGAGAAATATGACAGTTAAAATAAACTAGAATAGGGGCAAGAAAGTCATGCCCGACTATACATCTATATACATAAATGTTTAAACTTCGATAGCATATTCCTTTTTTAAAACCACTTTACCTATAACCTGATGGACAAACAATGGCCTATAAGGTCCCTTTCAATGCTACAATTCAATGGAAAAGAAATGGTACACATTCTCTTAGGCTGACAATTGATCTCTAGTTTAATAGTGGTATGCAGAAGGAAAAGTCTATCAAGTTCTATTTTAGAGTATGAATGATTTTCTCTACCTATGAGACTTTATAATCTCCTTTTCTTCAAAACTTCAATGTTTATCCACACAATTGCTATAAAGAAGCTTTAGAATATCATCCCCATTTTATGGATGCAATGATGACAAGAGATATAGTTAACAAGAAAATGTGGCAAGTATAAAAAATAAAATTGAAACATTAAGGATACTGTTTCTGTTGATCAACTTTGACTTTATTTTCATGCATCTGTAAGTTCACAATGATCTATTCCTTATAAAATATTAAAATCATGTCTGAATTCACAGAATAAATTGGATCTCCCCACTCCTTAAGTAGTCACTTTATAGGTGATAATATTTAAAATTCAAGCCTCATATCTGATCATATAATTTAGGGTTTTACAGGTTTCAAATTGTCATGATTTATAATTATTAAATATAATTTAAAAGTTATTTCATGCTCATCTTTTATATAAATCTCATGTGATATAATTGGCTCCTGTTTTTAAATCAATTTTATTAAAAAATTTAAATCTATACTCAAATTAAAATAATATGTATGTATAAATGATAAAAGCAATTCTTACCCCTTTTATGTAGTCTGGTCAGTAAAAAAGAAGGAAAGGAAATAAAAGGCAGCCATCTCCTGCTTTTAAGTTTGCCATTATTAAACTGATAACTAAAACCTGAAGGTTATTACTGTTCGTGAATATTTTTATGTCTCTGGTATAAGTGAAATCTGTAGAGAAATAATCCCTGGCAAGATATAGTAATACATTCTTAAATACCTTTTCAGTTCTAGTTAATTATATACCTAAAATATTCTTCAAATTAACTAATGGCAAGCAATGAATTTTAAAGTGTTCTTTTTCCATGGCCTCGTGATGTACAGTGCATGATGAGAACCATAAAAAATTATGGAAGCTATATTTTGAGGGTCGGTAATAATAATTAAAATTTCTATTTGGAATGTTCCCAAAATGACACAAGTCTTAGGCCATATCAAAACACAGAGCAGTTAATACTTTAAAATATTTTAGTTCTTATCATTCATTTACCACCACCACACACCCAACACACACCCAACACACACACCCAACACACACACCCCAGGACCAAAAGAAGAAGGTGATATATTCTTTACAAACTTGGCTGGCTGCAGATGAGAAGAAATGTCAACCAGGATAACAAAACTGGAAATACACAATAAACTCTGTGATAACTTAGGTGGACTTCCTCCCTAAACTTGTAAGATAATTAAATGAGATAATGTTCTGTAGCTCTTTAAGAGTCACTGGCATACACCCAATGACAAAGTGTTACATAATTAAGAGATCGCCCAGACAGCCTAACAAAACTTTACAATTTTATCCACGGTAAATAAGGGTGTGCTCATGAGAGAAGTATTAAAAATAACAGAAGAAAATCACAGCCCTAGACCTAGCTCTTTACCTAATTTGCCAACGGACTTGATCCAAGTTACCATCAAATTGTAATAAACTCATTTAGAAGATGGGGATTAAAATCATATTGCTTCTAAGGGCTTCTGAGTCTCAAGTAAGCCAATGCTGAAGGCAAAGGTGAGAGCACTTCAGCACTAGTTTAGTGTTTACTGACCTTTCAGAGCCAGTGTCTACTCTATTCTGACTGTGTTCTTTCCTAAAATGTAACTGAATGTATTGCCTTCCACTCTTGGGTAAGCAAATATCCAGTAAATATGCAAGCTATTACATTTATAATGCCTAGATTGTTGGTATTTTCTCAGTGAAAATGAAAGAGAGAAAAAATTTTGGCTGTTTCTAATAACTTAAAAATTGACTTAATACTTTAGGTAGCGTTTTATGTCATCTTTAGAAATAATTATATATTTATCCAAAGGGCTTCAAAAATTTAACTCTCAAGAAAATATGATGATGATAATCAAATTTAAACTTTATAATTAACTATGGCCTTGTGTGAATATATGTGAAATAAAATCTTTACTGACCATGAAAAATTACAAAACATTGATCTGGTTGTTGTCATTAAAATTTGGCATTTTTTTACATGTGTTTATAACAATTGACCAATGCGTTTTTCTCCCTGGCTTAATGCAGATACTTTTCATGTACATTAGTTGTTTGTTTTGAATAAAATAGGAGATAACATATAAAAGAAGTTGAGGTTAACCAATCTTTTCTTTTTACCTAATTATAGTGTGGTGTCAGGTTTTTACTAGGCCTCATCGAAGTTCAGGACTTCAAGAGAAGATGGTGCATAGGTAAAATGACACTGAAAAAGGCAAACTAGAAAGATGACTTTTATTTTTAGCTTCACTGGGAATCGGTCACCCCAATTTGTGCATTTATAAAGCATTTATAAGGCCTTCAAGTGACATGTGGAAAACTTACTTGCTATTGAGTAAACACTTGACGGTATTGAGCAACCTTAAGTATTAAGTGTTACCATGTTCGTGTCAAATAGAGAACACTGCTGGGATTGAAACAAAAGGACACCTTACACTCTGATATGTGTGCAGTGCCTGACTGTGGGGTGGGGATGTGCCACTCACAATACCCCCTTCATAAATAGCATCCCCTAGAGTTTTAAAGCGTATACCTGTGCAGTTGTTCATAGCAGTTCTTCATATTAACATTGGTGATATTTAAGGCAAACATGTTGAAAGAATGGACTGTCATTATCCTGATTAATAACTCAAGATGAAGCAATCTCTCAAGTACAACCTGTATTGGTCAAGGGAAGGCTTATGGTCTTCCCAAAAAGGAGAAAGTAAAGGATAAAGAGGAAATACCTTCTCCAGCAGGTTTCCAGTAAGAACAGACTCCCTATAGCCCTCACCTTCTAAGCTGAGTGTTTAGGCTGATTCAAATATATAATCAGTAAGTACTTCTACATTTCTTTAACTTTCTCATTTCCACTCTACATTTCAAAGGGATATGTCGTAGTTTATTTCTGAAGATTATTATGTCTCATGTTTCTAAGAAATGTATGGAGGGATGGCATAATTCAAATCGTTGGACAATTACAACTCCCTAGTTTCATTCACCATGTAATAACATATTATGTATTCAAGTAAAGGTGCTTCATGGGGATAAAAGAGAATTATAAAGGAAAATAAGATAGTAAGTGTGAATTCAGAATCACGAAATAAACGCTAACTCAAAGCAATTAAAAGAACAAATTGTAATGAGTTATTTTAAAGGAGAAGAAACCAATAAATGTTACAGTCAGCATTTCAATGTACCACCACATTACATGTGAATGTCTTATATACAATAAACGTGAATGGAATTGTAACTCTTTATAATATGCAGTTTCATATTAAAATTACATTAACACGAAATTATGAGTAACCTTCACCCCTGGGAATTACAAGTGTTTATGTTTCTGATAGTCAGATTACATTCTGGATTCAGTACATTTTGCCTATATGTAGCCATGCATCTATTTTGAGTACTTAACTGTGCCATGTATGAAATGAAACAAACATTTGTTTATTTACTTAAAACAAAAGATATATGCTCAAAACGATGTTTATAGCATAAAGAATTAAAATACACTAACAGCATTGGTGAAAGCAGCAAGGGGAAAAAGGTAGAAAAATGTGACCTTCTTAGTGCCACTGAAGTGTTAATAGAAGATGATCATCGCCTTTTCTCCAACTCGCTGGGAAGCGGAGCAAAAGGAACCCTCATGTGGACCCTGCTGTCCATGAAGGACTTAGAAGGGACTCAAGTACTCTTCTGTGAGTGATTGCAAATAGGCCCCTCTCCTGTTTGGCGCCATTTACACAGACAATAAGGAGCCCTGGTGGTGCTGGGGTCAAAGAGCAACAGCTGCTAACTAAGCGTCCCTGGTTCAGTCTCACAGCTCCTCTGGGGGTGAAAGAGGACACCGGTGTCCTGTGCGTGCAGGTACAGCCTGGGACACCCTAAGGGGCAGTGCTCCCGTGTCCGAGGACTGCTGGGAGTTGGAATCTATTTGATAGCACTGGGTCTGTGGGTAGAAAGACAATGAACTGGCTCTTCTCCCTGCACCTTGAGGTTTGACCCCCAAAGGGTGCACTTTGAGGACAACTCTAATCCTCTCCCTTCAAATCCAATAATTATAATTATCTAATCCCATGAAGGATATTGCTTCTCTGGTCTCTAAAAGAGATAGTCTGAAAATGCAAAGACAGTGGAATGGGATTAAAACTGTTGCCTCAGTTTCAGTTTGTGAGACACTGCTCTAATGGGAGTTCTGCTTACATTTTAATTAAATGTGTGATTATGAAATTATACAGTTTAAAACAGCTACGATGAGATCTACAAAAGCATTTAAATGTTTTCTCTTCACTATGAAAGGAACGAATAAACAAGAATTATATAGGCAGGGTGAAATTGGATGAGTCAGAAATTATACCGAAGAGATCCTCTTATGCTTTCTTATCTTGTAGAGGTGATTATCATTCTTCCATCTTCTCTTTCTAGTTTGTCTTTATGCACATTTTTATAACCCCAGAAACCAGAGGTTAAGTTGCTGAACAATTATCTGAAACCAATTGTCCACAGGGGAGAATATATATCTTACCTGATTTGTTAGACACCCAAATAATTGCTTCTGAAGACACATGGCTTCTATTTCCTACCACAATGGTTAATGGAATCTGCCACAGGTAGCTGCAAAATAGAAGAGTAGCTTTAAAAATACAAATTGGTGTTCATTTGAAAAACATGCATCTTCAGAGGGATTTTTATTAATGCTTTTTAGGGAAGCTACCAAAAACAACAATAAAAAAAGCACTCAGACATCAAAGTAGATTCTAATTCATTGTTTCTATCTCACCAAGAAGACTGTGCACTCAGAAGTTTTCTGTCAATGTAGAAGAGATCTCCTAATAATATACTTTGCCAAAAAAACCCAAAATGTTTGCATTAGGAGTTAAAAGTGGCTAAATACTACAGTATATATTGATTTGAATCTTAAAATAATTCATTTCTATTGTTTTAATATTAAACACTAGTGATTTTATGTATTCACATTTCACCAATTTCTCCTTATTTATTTTATAACTGTTCAGAGAGATATTTTATTATATTTCCATAAGGTTAATATGGCACACATAAGGTGATTCAGGCAAAGAGAATAAAACAAGACTGACAAGATCCCCCTAAAATCCATATAAACACAATGCACCCGACAGGGCACAATTGGCCAAGCACCACCGATACTTAATGTTCAAATGTGGGTCAGAGTTATAAAAGAGAAACATTTGATAAGGTTTGCCTTTTATAGTAATAAAAATCAAGGCCTATATGTTTACATAAAGTATCTATTTAATCTGAAAGGCTAACCAGTTAATGATAGATGATTTTACATTGCGTTCAAGCATTATATTTTATTTTCTTGAAATATAACCTGATTCCTTCAACTAATCATTGTGCTATTGCTAAACAGCTGGAAGTTCAAAGCTAAGAACTGTCCCACGGGAGGAAAGTGGGGCAATCAGCAACTGTACACGTTTACAGGGTCAGTAACCCTATGCAGGGTCATGACGAGTCAGAATGGACTTGCTGACGTGGGCCTGTCTTGTTGTTTTAGTTTGCTTTTATCATTGTGTCATTGGCAAGACTTCACAACAAGCGAGCAATGAGTATTAAAGTCATATATTTTGTTTGTGATATAAGAAGCTATACTGTGTCAGCTTCATAACTGGAGAGCGACTGAAGAACTGAGAACCAGGGGAGACACCGAGTGACTGATCATAAAATGGGCGTCTTTCTGGAGATTTGGGAAGAGCAGTGCTGAATCGGTCCCTCGACACATAATTGTTTTACGTGTCACAGAGTTCATTTCTCACACTCACAATTAATACATGGGAATTCATCAAGAGTAATATGTCAGATGGAAAAGGGGAAAATTCATTATGTCATAACAACTGCTATCCCCAAAGTCAAAAGTCAAAAGGCCATCCTTGACATTCTGAATTTTAAATGATAAGCTGAACTTAATCAGAGAAACATTTCTGAGTGCCAACCATGTGAAGGTACCCTGTTACACTGTAATTGACTCCACATAATCCATCATGAAAGAACCAATTTATTGTTGCCTAACCTGGTTCTTTGGATAGAAGTTAGTGAACAAAACAATTTATGTTCCTTAAGAGAGGCCTCGACGCATGCAATGAAAAACATGTGATAAATATATGACAATGGACACACCGTGGGAACATCACAGCCAGATTATTTTATTATTTTTTAAACAGCATCCCTCACCAAAGATAATTAATCTATTTTGGTTAATTGGAAAAATAAGTTAAGAGGCAATAGTACCTGGATCTAATCTAAATGCTGGATCTAATTTTCAATTTAAAACACAAGTTTATTTTTTGTGTGTACTTGCAAACAATAGATATTGGAGACATTCAATTAATTACTCTCTGTAATTAGACCGAAAGGAACTGGGTGGAGTATAAGTAAAATGAAAGACCAAATCAATTTCTCTGTAAGACATAGACTAACTTTATGAACAAGACTTTATAGGTGTATATCTTCCACATTGAATTGATGATCTAAATTGTGAAGCCAAACAGATATTAATTAAAAAGCAAACAATATATATGACTAAAAACATCTAAAGACCCTCTAAATAAGTCTAAGACTCTAGTAGTATGTAATATTTTAAAAAGTGATTAGAAAAAATTAATGTGTGTAGTTAGATTATGTTCTTGTTGTTTCTGTTTAACTGATCATATGGATATCATATTTTAAGTAACAATAGAAAATTTTCAAAAAATATATCCCTTTCTTCAGTAGTTCTTAAGAACTCTGATTGTACTAACATGGAAAAGAATTGGTACGTTTTAAAAAGTGGAATGAGAAAAATCACACCCAGGAGTTGCTACTAACATTCACGAAGCATTGATGCACACAGGGAAACCCTCCGGAGACTGCTGCAGGCGGGGCCCATAAGGAAAGGGTGAGTGTGCGGACACACAGAATGCCCTGTTGCCCAAGACTCCCAGGAGGTGCCCCATGCTTCAGGTGGTATTAGTTAACAGTGAAATGTATTAAATTTATAATGAAATGAAGGAAAAACAAACTACGAAAATTCACAACTTCCTGTGTACCAAAGTCCTACCAAGGATTTTATGCACTTAAACACATTACTAAATATATGCAATTGTTAGAAATAGCAAAGATTCATTCTTCCTCTACTTAACAGCTAGGATGTACATTTATTACATATGGAAAAATAATTACATTACACATTAAAAATGTTCCAGGTAAGAGGTAATGATAATTGTCCCACAGAACAGTCATGGCAAAGCGAAAGTCATGATCAGTAAAGCTGGGTGCTTTGGGACCTACAGCTGGCCTGTAGAGTGGGGGGCCTTTGGCCACTTAACTGGGTTTGCTGATGCACAGAGCTGGAGCTAAGTGCTTTGGGCTGAACCTTACACAGGAGTGCCATGCTTGCTGGGTCTTTGTTATCACCTGGAAGAGAACTTGGTGACTTCTCCTGACAGGACAACCATGTCCTATGTATTTTTCACCTTGATTGTATGTAACCTGTAAACTTCCTTAAATAAAACCCTTTAATCTCAAATATTGTCTGTGAGTTCCCAGTTGCCCCTCCAATGAACGATCCAAGTCAGTAGCTGAAAAGTCGAGAGCCGTGGGAAACATTTATTTTAGCACGTCAGCAATGTCTCTTCTAGAGACCTCGGAAGGCTTGTACAAGGAGCACACAGACTTGATTTTCAAGCTTTAACTGAACATTAATATAAATTAAGCAATAATCTAAGTGGGGAATAGTAAATTCTCATCTAGAGATGGATTCTGTCCTACTAGGAAAATTATTTTAAATAATAGAATGTCATGTATATATTTTTTTTGCTCTGTTTGCCATTAAATGGATTCTGACGCATGGTCCTCCAACAGGTCGGGGTACAACTGCCTTAGGGTTGTGCCGGTCTGCTGTCTTAATGGGAGCACACTGCTCCCCCTTTCTGCCAGGGAGTGGCTGGCAGCTTCGACATGCCATCTTTGCTGGCGGCTGAGCACTTTAACACTACGCCACCAAGGGGATTTTAATTTTCCTCAACATTTTTATATACCAATTTCTCAGATTCAGAACCATCCAGGTGGTTTTATAATGCCAGCAGAAGCTAAGCGCTCTGTGCTAAAACTGCTTACTCATGCTGAGAGACTTTCCCCCGTGAAGAGCCAGGCTCCTGGCTGACACCTCTGATGCAGGTTATGGGCTGGCAGAGTATTTTTGTTCAATATTTGTTCTGTCATCTGGGTGTCCTTTCTGTTTTTCTGCATCGGGGAGGCCTGTGTCAGACTGTTCATTCTCAAAGGCATGGCCCCAATCTGGCTTCGCCACAGTCAAGTCGTTTTTGTGTACTTCGTGGTCCATGCCGAAGCGTGTTTCGCCTGGGGCCAGACGGTGGGTGATCAGGGCAGCCTTTGACAGCTGTGGGGACCCAGAGAAGGGGGACGAAGCAGTGACAGGCAGATCCCGACAGGGTGAAGGGAGGAGTGTTATTCTGCGTGTTCGGGCAGTTTAATTGCAAAAGGCAACTCCTCATACCTGGTGAAGGCCTCTCTCTACTTGAGCCTTTAACTTCCATGTGCCCCCATCTTGACGAGAGTAGAACAAACTGCAAAGTCAGCAGTTTGAAGCCTCCAGCTCTTCCGCTGGAGAAAGAAGGGGGTCCTACTCCCAGCCCCAGCCACAGTCTCAGAAACTCCCAGGCTAGTTCAACCCTGTGTTTAGGGGGGCTAGGAGTCGCCATCAACCTGATGGCGCAGAATTGGGTTTTCATCTGTATGGCAGCAGACCTGCAAGTCTGTCCCCGGCAGCATGGCTGGGTGAGAACCCAGGGCCAATCTTTCCATTCTAACTGCTGTGGAGCCCAGCTCCTTCCTACACCTATAGTATCGTATCGTATACTATAGTATCGTATCGTATTGTATAGTATAGCTGCTGTACCAGTATTTATCTCAATACAACAGTGAAGACTTCATGTTTTCTTAAATGGAGTTCCAATATCAGCCACCAGAAAATGTTCATGAATCTCCCTAACACTTTTATTCACATCAAGCTAACTTGAAGATGCTATCCATTCATGTAAGTTTAAAATATTCCCCACCAATCCTACATAATAATGGATGATGAAGCCCAGCATCCTAATTTCCCAAGGTGATAGGACACAGCATGAGTAAACTAATATGAGCACTTCTATTTACTTATTACTTTTGATCTCTATACTTGCCCTCCCTTCACCCCTCCAATCCCTTACCAGGGCATTCTATATATAAATTTAAAAACTGCCTGATTTGAAGTGTACTTTCTTACATTGACTCAGTCTTTACTGAAACAAAGTAGTAAAAATAAACTAGAAAAATTGGATAGAATGTTTATATTCTGAATTTTAAGTAACTAAATGGGTTCCCCAATGTTAAATTTATAGCAAATCAAAATTCAGGTGTGTTTTCTATAGTTTTAAACACCACATTTGAGGGAAAGAGAATATATTTTCATATTGCCACTTCTACTTAAGATCACCTTAAGGTATTTATTTAGTTTTTGAGTTTTGTTAACTAGGATAATATTTATTATCTAAATACTTTTGATTTGGTTTTCTAGATTGATCCTATTCAATTCACAACACACCTTAACTTTCTTAAAGATGATTAAAAAATATTATAACAAAAAGTAAAATATCATATCTCACATATAAAATGATTAGAATAATTTAAAATAGTCTTCAATGAAATACCATAAGTGTGCTCATCAATCAGGGGTTAAAATATGTAAGGTATCGGCAGTAAAAGGAATCAAAAATACCATATGGAAATAAAGAAATAAAAAGAGTCTTAACTTATATTTCAGAATTATGTTGTCAAAATTATCTTAAAATATTAAAATTAAAAGGTGAATGGCAAAAAGAAAAGTTCCTATATTCATGTTAAATTAAAAGAGAGTCAGTGGTACCTGCTGTTTCGATGTTCAAAGGTTTTGGTCTTAGCACTTATATCATAAATGAAGCGTTGCTGGGTAATGGTTACCCTCTTTTCGGCTGTTGCATTTCCCAAGATGGTGATAACAGGATAGCCCTTCTGGAGCGTCCACTGATCCATGACTTCTTGTATATTTACATATTTTCCATTCCTCTTCAAAGCCTTTAGAACCCAAATTGGATAAATGAGCTTTATAAGCATGAATTATACATATAATTATATTAAATCATTTTCACTTTTACCTTTAATATTTACCTAAATATGAAACATTTCAAGATCAGTGAAGCTAATATAATGTGTTACTAAAATTAATTTTCTCACCTTAAGTTAGGCTTCATGCATATATATATGGAAGTTTCATTAGCATTAATTTTTTTTACATAATGGAGAATAAAATACATTTTACTGGTAAAGTAAATACATGCAGCATCATTAAATATCCCCAGTGTGTCTAGTTGGTATATTTAAATATTTGTCATGCACACAAGAAAACATATTTCCTTAAAAACTTGCAGTATTTCTCACTTTAGCATGACTCACTTCCCAAATATATTAAAATTGTATTCCATAATTATTATCTTTTTAAAGTATGAAAGGCATCAATAACATTAAGTACATTTAAATCCCATTGTATTTTTATTACATTTTATATAGCTCATTACTATACATTTATAAATAATATGCGACAAAGGAAATAAAAGCTCAAAATGAAAACATACTGTCAGCGTCAATAAAAGTTACCAATGGTTTGGGTTCTTTTTCTTCCTATACTTTACCTCTGAGAAGGCATTCCAGAGATCATTTCTGGCTGCATTGCCATACTTATGAATGGTTAAATAATCCTACAAAGAAAATAAGATTTGAATTACAATTTAACTGCTAAGCAATTACCAGTTAATATAATCATTTCTCAAATCAAATAAACAATTCTATTTGCTGTGCTTATATTGATACAAAGAGAAATACTCATAAAGGTTTATAAGAATTAAATTTTAAACTATTCAAAAAAAACTTAAGCATAGCATATTTTCTAATTAAGTATCAAATAACTTTAATCTTTAAAAATTATTTTTGAGAGTTGAATCATTTATAGATTTGGGGGGGTCAAAAAACATCCCTTCATTTATCATGTCAACCTTGGCTTTTTGAATTAAATTACCTCCCCAGTGTAATATTTTGGGAAACCTTGCCCATCAGGATTTTAGACTGGAATCTAAAAAAATATTTCATGGGATAAGAACAACTCTGACAATAACAAATCTTTACTGCGGTGGATGTCTTTCGAGTTCAGATTCCATGGAAGAGTATAAAATGAAAGCAATGTGTGGTTTTGTGTGACCCTTATCAGAAGGCCTAACTAAGAAAGATTTGGTCAAGTGGGACTGGCTGATTTTTGTCTACGTAGCCAGTGTAAATGAGTCCCAATGGCCTTCTGTTAGTCAAACAGGTAAGAGGTATCACTTTGCCCAAAGAGGACTGTTGTCACAGGCTTTCTAGTGCGAAGGTGCCTATTATCACAGAGATAAACATTGCTTTTCATTGACTTGATGAAAAAGTATTATTAAAAAGAAATTTTATCCTGGTCTAATATTTTTTTAATTTAGGAATTCCCAACTATTAGTTAAACCTACACACTCTCTTTCTAATTTAAGCCTTCCTCCTCTCTGGGAGGCATGGATGCATCGCGGTGAATGCGTCCTCAGTTATGACGACTGGGCACTTAGTTTTCCGATGTCGAAGTGGGAGAAGGAGAAGAACATAGATGATGTTAAGCAAAGTGTCTCATTTGAGATCCTTTCAGCCCTAGAACTTGGAGGTAACAGGCAAATGCTTAATTTACATGCCAGTTCTGAAACTGGGAGAAAAATGCTGACTCCATTGAGAACTTTATGTAAAGTGGGATGCTTTGGAGATAATTAAAGTTGTAGAAGCAGATTTTCTGAAATACAAATTGTAGCACCTGTGACAGATTGAGCTTTTGTGGGCAACTCACATGTTCAGATGGCACCTCCCACTTAATCAGACGCCTGGAGAAGCAACATCCACACTGACTTAGCAATGACAGATTTCTCATCAAGATGCTCTGGACAACTTTACTGCGAATTTAGATCTCCAAAGAACTAATCTGAACCTGGAGTTTAGCTTTGGGTAGGAGAGCTATATGAAGCACTCTCTATTTGAACCCTGGGACTAGGATTTAAATCATTTTCTGATTAGGTGTTAAAATTATTAGAAATTTTGCTTTTAATTTGTTTGTGTGTGTATCTTGGGGGAATCTCTTGAATACACTGAAAAACAATGGACATTGAAACTTATAAATGTATGTGAAACATCTATTTAAATGAGAACTATTATTGTTGAGTTCTGTTTATGCAGAGGTATTGGGATAATAAAAGAGAGGCAGCAAAGGGACACCGACGGATCTGGAAAGGACCGATGCAGGAATACAGGTTTCCCCTTGGGGTGGATCAGAATATCTACAGTCAGTCTACCATGAGATCGGTTGGATCTTAGCTTGATTTTGATCATTAGCTCAATGTCTTTTTTACTCTCCCAATTCTGTATAAGGCTCCAATTTGTTTCTAACAAGCTGAAATGGCAATCAGTCAGGATTAAGAAGGGGGTCTTCATATGCCAGGCTGGATATTCAGGATAGAAATGGTATGTTTTTGTTGGAATCCCATCAGCTTCAATATTCATGGCATTGGAATTCTTCAGATTTCAACTGTCTTTCCTCCCCAAACACATATTCTTTAGTTATCCCAGCCTTTCTCTTATACAACAACGATATACATATGGAAATATATTCTTAGTCTTTGGAGAATTACAAAGAAAATGTGAGGATCATGCCTATTAAAAACCATATCATCTATTTATTCTTTTATTTCCATGAATTGTATAATGCACTTAGTATAGACCAGGAAGGTTTCGTGGGAATGGAGGAACAGTGATGGGCAAAAGGTCGTTGAGAAAAAAATGTAAATAACAAGATGCAATTTGAGTAGGTCCCTGTGACTGAAGCTGTGAAAGTCTTGGACCAAAAATTACAGAGCCAAAGCAATTCCAATGGTTGGGGCATGTTTACATCGAACGACTTTAAGTTCTATTCTAACCTACCAGTAAATGAATATGACAATGATTGGATAAGAAATTTATTAATAAATATAGACACATATATGAAAATCCAACATTAGATATGACATTACAATATAAATGTATAAAGTATAATGCTTTGACATCCACTGTAAGAACAGTGATGGGCTGTCTATACTAGATATTTCAGAAATGAAAGAAGTTGAAAATAATGAAGATGATTAGTTGGATATACTTATGAGACCTATCTAGCAATATAAACTGATTACAAGTTAAAAAGGGATTAACCGAAAGCATATTCTGATATATCTACCTATGGGAAAGCCAACATGCATAGTAGTTAAAAGTGAAGTGAACTACTTTAAAATGTAGTTGAAAGGAAGGTTCAATATTATATAACCCAAACCTCTCTGCCATCAAGTCAATGCTGACTCATAGTGACCCTCCGAGGGTTTCTGAACTGTAACTGTTTGCGGGAGTAGATAGCCCTGTCTTCCTCCCATGTACCTGCTGGTGGGTTTGAACTGCCAGTCATGTGGATCACAGTCCCACACGTAACTACTACACCACCAATAGTGATTGAGGTGATATTAGCTACAATAATCTTCTTAATAAGCTCAGGCTACTGAATAGGAAACTGAATTACGTAACCAACCAAAGGGTAGCATCACTAATAATTAAGGAATGTTTCACATAAAAAACTATAATGTCATTTGCCTCTCTTAACACTGAATTGCTTTATATTCCTTCACTTAATTCACATAACATTGGGATAGGTAATATAATCATTTAAGATATCAGGAAATTTGAAATCACAGACCCTGGTCCATATCCAAACCCCATACATATGTCTACAGCCCAATATCCACTAGATTCCCCAAAGATAATTAAGGGTCATATTCAAAGAAAGCTAAACTCACTCTCCTCCCCCAAACTGTCTCTTCTTGAGGGCTTTTCCCCAATGATGAATGTGAACCAAAGAGTCATCTTTCACGCCTTCCTGTCCTTCCCGTCACATTACTGCTCTGATATCCTGAATCTTCCTCTAAGGTGCCACGCTACACATTACAGCTTCTCACCTGGACACAGCGCCTGCCACTGCTTCTTCTCTCTTTCAACCCTACCACACACCACTGTGCTAGCCAGCCAATATGGTGTGCTCAGAAAACACTACACCTTGAGCTCCCTCATGGACTAGCCCCGCTGTACTTCCTCAAGCCTCTTAGCACTTGTTGCCCAGTCTCAGATTAGCTACTTTATTTGAAGATGCCTAATACAATATTTTCTCTATTTCCTAGTTCTCCACTCAAACTTTACCTTTCTCCTTTACTGTGCAAATTCACTTTAATAGTCAAGTCTCAATTTTAATGCATTTTCCCTGAGAATCTTTGCCCACTTCTGCCTCCTTTCTAATTCTGAGCCAAGTACCTTGTACCCTATCAGAAGACATATTACTCTGTGTTTCAATTGCCTGCTCATTAATTTAACTGCCCACATAATCTAAAAACTCCCTAAGTAAATCCCACCCAAACCATTGGCATCCAGCTGTTTCCACTGCATGGTCGTCCTGTAGGAGGGAGTCACACTTCCGGTAGCATTTCCTAGAATTTTGCTTCTTTTGTTTTACAGAGATCTGCCATGTTTGGTTAAAACTACTTTGCTTTTGGTTAGCACAGAACACTTCCCCACTGCAGGACTAGCGCCTCTCCCCATAAGGTCAAAAACAAAATGGTACTGGTATCCAATTGATTATGATGTATACCACAAAGTAGAATTGCCCCCTTTGGGTGTCTAAAGTTATAAATCTTTACAGGAGCAGAAATCATATAGAGCAGCTGGTACTTTTGAACTATTGACCTTGCACTTAGCAGTTCAATAAGTGATCTAATATACCACCAGGGCTCTATTGTGTAAGGTAAGGACCTGGTTGTTTTGGCTTATCACTGTTTAACCAAACTGTGTTCCCAATATAGTACGCAATAAATGCTCAATCTGCGTGTGTTTTCTGAGGTTCCTTAGTCAATATGCTTTTCTATTACTAATTTGCAATGAAGTAAAAGATTTATTACACTGATAAAAGCAAGAAAACCAAACCCAGTGCCACTGAGTTCATTCTGACTCATAGCAACTCTGTATAGGCTTTCCCAACCACATCTGGACAGGCATGCACAGGCTCATCTTTCTTCTGTGGCTGTTGGGTTTGAACAACTGACCTTGAGATTAGCAGCTCACACACCAACAGTGCTCCTTACTATTCACACCAGATTCGCTCAAATACTCAAACTCATTTTTCTCAGTGTTTATTTGTTATATATAATTTACATTAATACATATGCAGTTCCATATCAAAAGATTTTGAATGATTGAATATAATACCATTTTTGGTTTTCCACTTTTGGCTAACAAGTAGTACAGTTCATAACGTTTCATATATAAAAGCCAGTGGGACTAAGAAAGGCCAGAGGGAAAGTAAAATGTTGAGCTGAGGAAGTAAAGGCCTATTATCTTTCAAGGTTTACATGCAAATAGTTATGGAATGCTTACTTTCTTATTAATGAGTCTTTCCGTGTGTTAGGGCAGCAGATTAGCTGCATGAGTAGTCTATCCCTCAGGTTACAGAGGGACCATTCAATAAAAACCAAAGATGCATGACGTACTTTAGATGTGTTTAGCTGAAAGTAAAACGAAAATTTACCCTATGATGACTTTTCTTTATTTTTTTCCCCAGGATGACTTTCAAAGTGATAAAAACGTGTCCCGTCCTCTAAGAAAAGGAAGATTACAGTAGAGGTGCAGCCCCTCCCTCCGGAGCACTTCACTGAGCCCCCTTAGTGGAATCTTTCCTCCAGTTTGGGCTCTTAGCAGCTGAGGCCCAAGCACAAGATTCAGATATCACAGTCGGCAGAGACAGAATTGTTCCTTCCATCAGATGTTAAAGACTCAAGAGACCTTTGCTTCAGATCCTGCAGCCAATACCTCAAATTTCTCCTTTATCAGAATTTTATGATGTCATGAATTATACATATTAGGATTATTTAGTATATAATTTAACCAACCTAGCTAAAACATGCTTCTGAGGCACTAAGCAGTACCATTTGGATCTTGCAAAAGGCAGAATCCAGTCCTTAGCAGGATATGGCTGCCTAGAGTAGGTGAAGGTGAGACGTTGAACAAAGTCAGAATTCAGTTCATGAGTAAAAGGGAAGACTCACTCATGAGCACACCACGAACAATGCTTTCTACAGTGAGACCAGGCCCCATGTTGCACGCAGTGACTCTGCTATGAGGATGTCATCTACTTGCACGACTAGTTTGAGAAATGATAAATAAATTCAGGCATTGATTTTTTTTCCTGACTGTATGGCAGGAAGGTTGAAACAGGTTTAAAACATTATTTCTTTCTATCACGATAAAATGTGCCTTGAACAATTGATACCAAAATATGTCAGTGTTTGGCTTTCCGACATTTAAACAGCACTTTTCGATGGGGGCAATAATTCAATACGGACTTTTATAAGAGAGCAAGGAGAGGGACACAATACTACAGGCACACTTGCCACTCTCTCTGGTAAGAGAGGATGGGCGTGCCCCCTGTCCTCAGACAACCCCATGCTCCCTTCGAGGTCTGTGGATGCCCGTGGAGTAGAGCAAAGAAGGGAAGGAAGATCATTGAAATGTATGTCCTGTCTTGGTGACAGGAGCTGGGTGGGGGCCATGTCAGCAACTGGATCTGAGAGTTCTGTAGCTCGACTCTGGCTGCCTCTCTGTATTTCACAGAACCCTTTAGTTACTACTCTATTTCCAAAGCCCAGCTATTTAGACTTTCTTTTGACCCAATGCGCTACCTTTGAACCCTGCACTAAATTTGTTCTGGATAATACAGCTGGAATTTGCTTCTGTGGCTTGCAACTCCAAACCCTAACTGATAGAATACTAAAAGGTACCGTAAGCTGAACAAACAAAACAAAGATATGGCTAAATTTCCCTAATAACCCACCAGCTTTTGTGTGTGTTATAAAATGGACTCACTGTCAACGAGTGGATGACTCCTCACAGTAACCCAGTAGCACGGGGGACCTGCCCCTGTGAGTCTCTGAGACTGTAACTCTGTGAGTCACAGCCAACACAGAACCCCTCCACCACCAGGGCTCCGCATAATAAGTATCGGGGAAAGTTTTCAAAAG